>NW_028292580.1:6897490-7197490 GCF_029948245.1 Actinia tenebrosa | reverse complement strand
CTTCTTGAGTGAAGTCCCCGGGCGGTGGCTTGAGGGGTTGCTCCTTCGCCGTCAATAGCATTGATGGAGTGAGGGGTTGGGGCTGATCTGCTTCTGTTGGTATGGCTGTAATAGGACGGGAATTGACGAAAGACGTCACTTCCGCCATGAGGGTTGATAGGAGCTCATGTGTGAGCTGAGAGCTCCCGATCTGTGCTAACATTCCATTGAGAACACTGCGGATGGTGCGGATTTGCCGTTCCCAAACCCCACCAAAGTGCGACGCATGTGGTGGGTTGAAGACCCATTCACACCCTTGATCCAATGCGTGCTCTTGGATCTTCCTGACATCAGGTTCAGATAGGGAATCTGACAGTTCCGACTTTCCGCCGACGAAGTTGGATCCTCTGTCACAGCGGATTCTTGCAACAGGCCCTCTTATTGCTGTGAATCTGCGAAGGGCACAAATGAAGGAGCTGGCGTCCATCGTCTCCAGCAGTTCGATGTGGATCGCACGGGAACTGAGGCACGTGAATAGTAGACCCCACCGCTTTGAGTTTGCGGCGCCACCTCGAAGCTTGCGAGTAGTTATCAGCCATGGCCCGAATACGTCTATACCAACGTTGGTGAAAGGAGGAGCTGGTTCCACACGATCTTCTGGTAGGTCGGACATCTTCTGTGCCAGTAGTCTGCCTCGTGCTCTTTTGCAGGTTACGCAGTTCTCCAGGTTACGCACTTCTCCAAGACCTTGGTAACTGCGCTGTGGCCGGAAATTATCCAATATCCTGCTTGCCTCACAGCTCCATGGGTGATGCTCCTGCCTTGGTGATGGACTTTATGGTGATAATGTCGGATTATCAGCTCCGAGATGTGGTGATCTTTAGGCAGGATGACTGGATGCTTTTCTGCCAGGGGTAATGACGAGCGTCTCAATCTTCCGCCGACGCGAAGGGTACCATCTTCATCCTTGAAGGGGTCTAGGTCGCAGAGTTTCGACCTCTTGAGGGACTCCTTCTTGGCTCTCGAGGTGCTCCGATTGATGGTGGCTGGCTGTTCGGTGCAGTTCGGCATCACGGTCTCTTCAGGGAAGGCTTCGGCTTGCACGATGTTAATTACAGCTGTCTCGGCTTCGCGGCGCTCTGTGACACCAGCTCGAAGTAGGCCCTCCTCGCCGTGGTTTGGGGTTGCGCTTCGGGATTCGTCTTGGGCAACTTTTCTGCTCCTGATTTTCTTTAATAGCAAGGCTATGGCACGAACAAGTGAAATCCAAGATGAGAAGCGGTTAAAACGTGAAGAGTCAATTCTTATGACCTTCGATGACTTTGCTGAAACTTGTCTTACTTCCGGGTCGTCTCCAGACAATTCCGTTGCGTCGTTCTTCTCCGGTTTTGGCAGGTTTCTTTGTCGCAGGAACTCAGGACCGGACAGCCAGGTGCTGTCAGCTAGTCGGTTGGCGTCAATGCCTCTGGTAGCAAGGTCTGCTGGGTTCTGGTCGGTTTCGACGTATCTCCATTGTTGCGGCATAGAGAGGCCTCGAATAAGTTGCACTCTGTTGGCAATGTAAACATAAAATCTTCTACTTTCATTCTCTATGTAGCCGAGTACTACCTTCGAGTCCGTGTAGTAGGCTACTTCGTCGATCTTCAGACGAATCTCTTTCAAGATTTTGCGGACGGCTTGTGTGGCCATAACGGCGGCGCATAACTCCAATCGTGGGATGCTGGTTACTTTGCTAGCTACCTTAGACTGGCCGTACAGTAAAGACACGCTGACCTCTCCTCTTCCGTTTAGAAGTCGCAGGAAAACAACTGCTCCCACAGCCTCCTGGCTCGCATCTGAGAATGCGTGTACTTCGGCTCTGGTCGTATTGCCGAAACCAATGCTGTGATGACACCTGGGTACTTCGACCTCCTCAAGATTTGGAAGAGATGATCTCCATTGTTGCCATGTAAGAGCCAGATCGTCTGGAAGGGGATCGTCCCAGCCCAAAGCTTTCCCGTTCTTTTCCTTTCCAAGAGATACAAGTCTTTGGAGAAGTAGCTTCCCTTTAAGAGTGACAGGTACTGCTAGGCCGATTGGGTCGTAAATGGAGTTAACGACTGACAAGACGCCTCGACGAGTGAATGGCTTCTCTTCGGTTTGAACCTTGAATGCAAATGAGTCGTTCTTTAGGTTCCAGATGACTCCGAGGGAGCGTTGGGCTGGGAGGACATCATGGTTGAGATCAAGATCTTGTACACTGGAGGCTCTGTCGTCTGCGGGAAATGCCTTCATTACTTCCGTTGAGTTTGAGATGACCTTGTGCAGCCTTATGTTGGCCGTCATAAGAGATCCTTGAGCTGCTTTGATCAGCTTGATGACATCTTCGGGCTTCTCTCGCGATACAAGACCATCATCCACATAGAAATTTTCGTGAATGAAGGCTCTAGCCTCCTCGCCGTGAATTTCCACTCCATCATCTGCTGTTTTCCGTAGGCCGTAGGTCGCAATCGCAGGACTTGGCCCGTTGCCACACGTTCAACAACGCTTTACATTTTCTATAACATTTTCAATAATAGAATTAAAAGTTCAAATTTAGACAATTACTATTTTATTGATCAATACATTTTTTTGTTTTAAACATACATACTAGTACATAACATGACATTAGTAATGATATTGGTTTAAACATCCCATTCATTTTAATAAAAGTTGAACATCATAACAACTAAGAGTTATTAAAATTCTAAAAAAGAATGTGCAAGACTATTCCACGAAACTGCTCAAGCTCTTGAGTTTTTGCACCAAATTTTTGCTACACAATGATATAAAAGGTGATAATGTTGTCTTAACAAAATATAATGGTCTTCAATTCTATTTTGATTGATTTTAGGAAGGCAAGAAAAGTATGTGAGGCAAAACAATATGCACTTTCTAAAGAGGAAAAACAATTATACAATAGCCACCACTGGCATATTGCCCCAGAATTAATTGATGGAACACATAAACAATCCTTCTCAAGTGAAATATATTCATTTGGTGTGATGTCGAAACATGTTTGCAAACAGAAAAAATTCAGGATGCTGTTAGAAATAGGAAAAGAGTGTACGCATAGCAATCCTTCATTTAGACAAAAATCAGAAACATTGGTAATAAATTTTCAAAGTATGAAAACTGACAGGACTAGAAAATTAACATGATCTGAAATACTATGGTCATACGGACGTTTCAAAATTCGCTAAATAAAATTCCTTGACGCTAACATGCAATCCTTGTCGCTAAATGCTATTCCTTGTTGATAACTTTGCTGTCGTTGTTGAAAAAAAGCAATTCCTTATCGCCAAAATGTCCAATCGCTGTCATTAAATAGCTATTCCTTGTCGCTAATTTACAATCGCAGTCGCTAAATAGCTATTCCTTGTCACTAACTTACAATCGCTAAAATGTGCAGTCGCTGTCGCCAGTTTGCAGTCGCTGTCGGTAAAATTAACTCACTACTCGCCAGTTTACATATAATTGAGGCGCTAAATTTTACTGAGTAGACAAGACGCCGAGGAGCCCTAGGTACAAGGTAAATTCTCTCCGTTGGGCTTCCTATTTAGTGCAACCGCGAGCTTTCCTGGACACCAATTTGGGCAAGTTTGTGCAAGGCATTTCTACACACGTGTATTACCATGATGGCGGATGATGCAGAGGTCAACAAAGTAAAAAAAAACACGGGCGACCGTTTGAAAATAAAAAGAATAAGCAGACAAGCTTCACGTAAGTTATAGTTTCGAACTGTTAATTCAGGAAAAGTTTGCTGGAGGTTTCGATGACATACTCCTGATTCCACTAATAAAAAAAGTGATCGGGGTTTTGTAGAGTGTAGTCAGTAAACCCATCAAATATGTGTAACTTTGAATACGCGCAAATACAGGTAATTACAGCTAATCGTGTGAAAGACCTAGAATTAAACAGCAGTAGTTCCGGGTATGTACTGCTAAATAGCTACGCTTATTTAAGGGTTTTACAACTGCACTCTAACGTTACCTGACAAACAGGGACATCCGACATATAGGGGGAAGGGGAAGGGGAGAGGTGGTCCAAAGCAACATTACCTGACAAATAGGGGCACCCCTAGGGGTGCATCTATATACCTCAGGTGCCCCTATTTGTCCAGTATCATTACTAAGATAGCTGAAAGCCGTTTGTGAAGGTTTTGTTGCTTGGTGCATCTACATCATTCGTGATGCTGGACAAGCTAAAAAACTGTTGTATTTTTGTCACATGAAAATAATGTGTAGCAGTAGAGAATACTGTATATCATGCTGTGACCTTCCATTAATTAAATATTCATGGCCCATATTGTGCATTTCTTTTGAAATATCTGTTTGATTAAGTATGCATAATAGAAATTTTTCATTGCAGGTTATTTCTCACAATGATCACATTGACAGTTTCCAGTTAAGTTTAACACTGAATATTTTTCTTTTGCAATGTAGAGGATGTTGTTCAGGAGGAGCTAAGAAGGGTGTTTTTTAATTCCTACACAGTCTCAAAGTAATACATCCACATCCACATCCACAACCACAGCAACCATCACTTCTGCCAGAAATGTTCTTGCATCTTTGCAGTCCAATCCTTCAACCCAGTCAACTGACCCTATGGTATCTGCTAATCAGTTCAATCCTCAAACAAACAAGCTTAACCGAAAAAGACCAGGGGCAAAAAGAGCATTTTACAAAGGCAAGACACCAAAGGTATCAGTGAAAGAAGAATTGCGAAGATTGGTGGCACTGGAATATCCAGGAGCAGAGGTACCAGAAGTTGCCCAATTCAAAGATGATATGGTGGTGTTTGATGGTTTAGTGAGATACAGCACAGTTGATCCTGAACATGTGATCATAGAAAAAATTACAGCAAAATTAAGAGAACGCAAAGTTTCTCATATTGACTTATCAAATTGTAAGCCAAATGAATTTGAATTTGTCAAAGTGGTCAACAAGAAAGTCCGTGTGCCAGATGGGGATGAAGTGTTTGATGCTCGTACCTTAGGAGGCATTTACAAACATGGTGCATTATACGTGATGACAAAAAGTTTCAATTCCGGTATCAAAGAGGTATGATAATTTGATATACAATTAATAACCTATCTGTATTCTATACACTGTAGAACCTCATCACTCTATCATAGCCTACCTTCCCTGATTATAATGATCGCACCCACCTGCAAACAGAAATTTCATCATTAATCACCCCTCTGATGATGGAGTATTGCAGTTCAGCTCCATAGCTCTTTGATCATCAATTCAGATGTTTTTTCTGAGCACATTCCTTGTATGGGTACATCCTTCATTAATCATCCTAACCCCCAAAAATTGTAATACACACTTTCTACCCCCTTCGCTTTTCTTGTTCAACTGTTCTAACACAGGTTGCTACATGGCAATGACCTATCCACATTATGCCTATTTGATCATGGTCAGTAATAACTGTGGTTCGATTGTACAGGAACATGCTGTAATCCATGTAAGTGATCCTGAAACAAGTGATGACGATTTGATTACTCCAGCCCTGGCAGTTAATAATACGGAAACAAACCCCTTCACAAGCGCAAGTGGTTCAAATCTACCCAGTTGCAGTAGAGGCTCTGCACGTTCTTCACATGTTGGTTTAATTGACAGGTTGCAAGAAATGTTTCCAGATGTGGAAAATGCAATTCTTGTTGATGTTGTGCAGGTGTCAACTTCAATTGATCAGGCAGTAGAACAAATTTTAGCCTTACGAAGAGACAATGGTGGCCGGCAGCCACATGTGAACATAGAAGAAACTGAAGGTACAGTGTACCACATAGGTTGACTGGCTGGATCAATTTAGGGACTGTTCATTTTTTATCAGTGAGGGGGGTAGTGGAAAACTGGAGGGGGAATTGGGGGGAGGGGTCATGAAAAACAATTTTTTTTTTATTGAGCCACTGGCATGTCTTACAATACACTTTATTTTAATTAAACAATTTTGTTCTATTTAGAGAACAATACATTTCAAGAAGTACATGAAAACCTCAGGAGGCAATTAAAAGGAAAAATGCACAGGCTGACTGTCAATAAGGAAACTGTAGTTGATGATGCTTTGGCCTACTATACAAACCCAGACTTTGATGAGACATGTCGCATTCGAATTACCTTTGAAAAACATCCAGCTGTAGATACTGGTGGCCCTAGGAGACAATTTTATTCCATGGTGTTCTCTGGCCTCGAAAACTCTGCCCAATGAGAGTAAAACAACAGTTGCGCTATAGTACATCCAAACGTCCACAGTCAAGAATCAGTATCTAACTTAAGCTTAGCTTTGACTTCCAGACTTCAGCAAATATGCAAAATCAATGCAGCCAGTTGAGTTATTTTTGTAGCAAATATCTTGATTTTCGTAAAACGTTGGTTAGATTTAAAAGCGTAATCCATTGTAAACTGTATGTATACTATATGTATACGATTTTTAAAATTGACATATTTAATCGATAACAGCAGTTGGTATACATTATCATATACTCTAAATTAAGGCAGCATTATTCATTGCTGGATGAAAAACCATGAAGGAAGGGAGTCTGGTTCTGGAAGTACCTGATTCATTACAATCCATTTGATTTTCTTTTCTTTTTTTGTTTGTTTATTTTTGTCTAGAGCTAAAATGGGTAACTATAAATGGAACATAGAAGGAAGGCTGCATTGTTTGCATTGGTAATAATCAAAATGAGGATGCACAATTTGCAGAGCTGAGGAAAATTTGTGTATTTGAAAGAAACCCCAACAACAACCCTTGGTTGGAATTCACATTTTTATGTCTTTGAGGAAGATGATAAACCCAGTCTACTCGAATGTAATACAACAAAGTGATCTCAAGGATTACTATTTGCCATTGCCCTTGATAGGTCAACAAGACATGCCAACACGTCAAACCGTCTGAAAGATAAAAACATGTAAAGAACCGTCCAAAATCTTAAACAGTAATGATGAAAAGGTAAATTATACACCGTGAAAAGATGAAAAAACTTACTGACGTTTCGGACGCTAGTCCTTCGTCGGAGTAAAAGAGAAAGAAGTGGTAGAAAGGAGTGTATATATGATAGAATAAGACAAAAGAAACCAATGAGAGCAAGGTAGGCAAGGAAACAAAAACAAACAATCAAAAGACAAAAGAAAAGGTTAGTTGAAAATAAAGCGTTCATTAATCCCGTTGGGACTAAGAGTGCCCAATAGGTGAATAAGCCGCATTTCTTTGGTCTTGCGACAATCATTGTTGCCGTTAAGCAAAGAAAGACCGAAAACAATGAAGTCAGAAAGAGAATGGTTAGCTAGATTAAAATGGCGGGAAACTGGTTTGGTGGGATCGTTATTGCGAATATCATAAAGATGATTGCAAATGCGATCACCAAGACGGCGGCCAGTCTCGCCCACATACAAAAGATTACAGCGGGTACATTTAATACAATATACAACATTAGAAGTGGTACAAACAAAATGGTCAGTGATTTTAACAGTTGATTTAGGACCGACAACAGAAGTGTGAGAGACTATGTGAGGACAAGTATAACAACGTTTACGAGAACAGCGAAAAGTACCAGGTTCTTTGTTAGAGGGAAGAACTCCCTTGACCAAGAAAGAACGGAGATTACGATCACGTTTATAGGAAAAGAGAGGGCGGTTGTTGAAAATAGCAGAAGTGCGAGTATCAGAGTCAAGCAGAGAAAAGTTGCGGTTAACAATGGGTTTAATGGAAATGTTAATAGGATGATACGTAAGAGTGAAAGGAATGCGATCATTAGAGGGACGAGTGTGAGGAGTGAGAGCGGTGGTACGATCAATAGTAGAAACTTTACGAATGGCGCGATCAATAACATGAGCAGGATAATTACGCTTAAGGAAGAAGGAACGCATCTCAGAACATTTAACAGAAAAATCAAGATCATCACTACACAAACGACGAAGACGAAGAAATTGCGAGAACGGAATAGCGTTAAGAGTGTGCTTAGGATGAGAAGACGAGTAGAGTAAATAAGAATGAGAGTCAGTAGGTTTGTAATGGACACTAGTGCTAAGACGGTCGTCATTAACACTAAGCAAGATGTCAAGGAAAGTGACTGATGTTTCACTAACCTCCCACGTAAAGTCTAAGGCAGGGTGAAAAGAGTTAACAAAAGAGATGAAAGAATCTAAGTCATTACGCGAACAAGAAGTAGCACCAATACAATCATCAATATACCGTCCAAAAAACTCAGGTTTAGGTCCAGTATATTGTTGAAAAACAAGGTTTTCGATATAACCAACAAACAAATTGGCATAACTAGGGCCCATCTTAGTACCCATAGCAACACCGTTTATCTGCCGATAATATCGATCACCGAAAGAAAAACAATTAAGAGTAAGAACAAGTTCAGCTAAGCGTAACAAAGTGGGAGTACTGGGCTCGAGGACAGGACGAAGATCGAAAAAATGCTGAAGAGCACGAAGGCCCTCATCATTAGGAATAACAGTATACAAAGATTTGACATCCATAGTAAACAAAAGCTTAGAAGAGTTATCAGGAAAGCGAAAATCATTAAAAATACTAAGAGCGTGATTAGTATCCTTAATATAAGTAGGTAAATACTGAACAATAGGCAGCATGAGAGAATCTAGATAGCTAGAGATGAGTTCAGTAGGACAACTACAAGCAGAAACAATAGGACGGCCAGGGTTGTTAGCTTTGTGAATCTTAGGAAGAAAATAGACGTGAGAAGTACGAGGAGTAATAACAAAAAGGTTTTTAGCAGTGGAAGGTAAAGAGCCATCAGAAATGAAAGAGTTAACAGTGTCTTTAACTAATTTTTGATTGTCAGGGGTAAGATCCTTATCCACTTCACAATAAAAATTAGTATCAGAGAGTTGACGTAAAGCCTCCTGTTTATACAGGTCAGAACGCCAGACAACTACTGCACCGCCTTTGTCAGCGGGCTTAATAACAATGTCAGAACGATTGCGTAATTGACGTAAAGCCAACCACTCGTCCTTAGAAAGATTAGAATAACTGAGTTTATGGTTAAGATTGACATTAGAAATATCACGGCGACACTTATTGACAAAAAGATCAAGAGAAGAAAATTGTCCCTCGGGAGGGACCCAGTTAGACTTACGAGGACAAAGGCGCTCAAAGACATCACGTTCACAGTTAGAGTTAGAAGAGTCGGAGAAAAAAGCTTTAAGGCGAGTACGGCGAAAAAAAGATTCAGAGTCTTTCTTGACCTGAAATTCATCAGATTTCTTAGCAAGAGGAACGAAGTTCAAACCCTTGCTAAGAACTGAAATTCCAGAATCAGAAAGAGGTAAATCTTCGGGAATGGTGACAACGGAATGACTGAAGACATTGTGATTCCTATGTTCAACATGTGTAAAAGGATCAAAACCAACAAGAGACACAAACTTATTACGCTTAGTAACAAACAAAGACTGGTACAAACGGCGGTTAAGAGTATGAATGTGATTACGAATGGAGGAAACTAACACTGCCGGACAGACATTAGACAAGTCTCTGAGGCAAGCAGCAGTATCAAGAGTGAGGGCATCACGTTTACAGCACATACTACGAATAGTGGAACGCATGACAGAGCGAGAGAAAGTGGAACAAGCAGAAGAAACATCGGAAAAATACTGAGTAGAGTTGACACCAAAATTAGAAGCATGAAACTTAACACGAAAACCAACAGGAATGACTTTAGCATGAAGACAACGACCAATGAAATAGATATGACTAACAAAGCGTGTTTTAGCGAGAGTAAGGTTAAAGAGTTTGAGAGCGAGATTAGAGCTAATGTTAGGAAAAGGTTTCTTTTGTCTTATTCTATCATATATACACTCCTTTCTACCACTTCTTTCTCTTTTACTCCGACGAAGGACTAGCGTCCGAAACGTCAGTAAGTTTTTTCATCTTTTCACGGTGTATAATTTACCTTTTCATCATTACTGTTTCATTAGAAACACCGACGCAGCTCACACTAGTTTTTAGCTAGTTATATCTTTTTATCGTCCAAAATCTTGTAAAGTATTTTGTCTACTCAATTAGAGGGGCACCTAAATGTTATTCCGAGAACTGTAATGTAGTAGTAATATGATTGATCGTTTGCAGATTCCTTGATTCATGGATTGACAGATTCCTTGATTCATGGATTGACAGATTCATTGATAATGAAATGACCTTCTATCATCCATGACAAGAAATAACAAAATGTCAATTTTGTAGTCAATCACATCATTTGTTTATATTTTTCATTAACCAATCAAAAATTGAGAAACTTAAGTTTCTCAACAATTGTTAATGACGATTAGCTAAGCATTAAAAAAATTAAATAATTTCCCATTCAATGACTTAACACTCGTCTCTGCGTTTTATTTTATTTTTTAGTAAAATATAAAGCAAACCAAATTGATTTTTATCACTTTTGTTATTGCTTTGGTATATGCTGTACTCCTCGTGATGAATAAATTGCGACCACTTCATATAAGAAAGAGACTCAAGTCTTAATCGGCTTGCTTGGTATAATATGTAATGTCGAAACGTGTATTCAAAATAGAATCTTTGCACTAGGAGGAGTAATTTTTACTCCAACATTCAGAACTGAATGATATCTGCTCGCCAAAGGAGTGGTTTTAACTCCAATTACACAACTCTGGAAGAGAAGCTTAGTGGACTCTTCAAGTTTCTAAGAGTCATTTTAACTCTGCATAGAAGGAGTAGTTTCAACTCCAATTTACCCAACTCTGGAATCGGAGCTTATTTGACTCTTCAAGTTTCCAAAGAGTCATTTTAGTCTGTTTTGGGAGTCACACATCGGTGGAGTACAATTGACTCCCAAAATCTTACTGTGTGTGACAAAAATAAACTTTAAATATGAACGAAATTTTGCCAGGGCAAATACCTTAACTCTTAAAAACTACTAGGTGTCCGAGTTGATGCAAACTAAAATTCGATGATGACATTGAAGTTTTAAGTAAAAAAATATCAAAAATGATTGGAGTCTTAAAGCACATCAAACATAACCTTCCATTAAATATAAGGAAACTGTTCTTTAACTCGATGATTAAACCGATCATGCTATATGGCAGTACAGCATGGGGATCACGTCACAGTATCCGTTCCCATGGAAACGGCAATTTTAGGAGACCTCAATTTACAGTTTTGGGAGTAAACTAAACCCATTCGAAGGCAAAATTCAATGGTATGTTTCTCATACACGTTAAACTTAATTTCCTTAAAACTTTCGTCAGTTATAAAACGTGTGACACAAACAATAAAACCTGTATGAATTAACCAATGATGCACACATTCCTCACAAGACATGGCCATGTGTGATAAGATTTTTAAAGAAACTAGGTTACAAGAATCCACGTCATTACAAAATATGTCGTGGAACAGATCATGTTAGTTTTATTAATGGTGATGCATGCCCAAACTATGGAAATTCAAAAGATCACTGTGTTCATTACCTTGTCCTTGGACTGAACTTGGATTCCATATTTCTTACCAAGCAAAAAATTAGAGATCATTTCCAACATTGGAATGAAAAAAATGGAAAAAATGGAAAAAACGGAAATCTAAAAATGATTTGCCCAGAAATTTTTCTTTTCAATCTGATAGAAATACATTATATAATCCTCTGGGTGTAGGTTTAGAATAATTTGGTATCTCCGCACATAGTTTTTATAAGCAGTATTTTAAGGCCTTAATTTGCATTTTTAAACTTTGCAAAAAGTGTACACGGTACAAAAATTATTTTGAATCTTAAATCGCCAAATATTCTAGAATAAATACAACGAAAAGCAAGAGGAATACCTATTTCTTCGGTAAAAAGTACCAACCGAAAAAATCGTTAAGTAGTTTAGCTGTATGATGCGCTTATTTTTGTACTAAATTCCTTGACTTCGTCGGTCATTTTCCCCCTGCATTTGGGCGAAATTTATTTTCGTAAATTTCGTGGGGAAAATTTTTTTTTTCAAAACTAACAACACCTCAATTTATTTTACACTAAGAACTCATATTTGGATTTTTTGACTTGTGCCGATGTTTTGTCAACTCTTACAGAAAGTCGCTCTTAAACTTAATTACTAGTATATTAATTCTATAATATATTCAATAATAGAAGATAATAATAAGAAACATCTTCAAGCACAGAGCAATGGATCAGTTCAGTGCACAGGTCAGCAGGAACCGAGATTCACTAACCCGAGTGTAACTGAGTCACTACCCTGCGCTTAAAGACATTTAAGCTTTCTACAGATTTAAGATCGTCACTAACGTTATTCCATAATTGGCAACCTCTATAAAAGATGGATCTCTGCCCTGTGGCAAGACGGAAATAAGGAATATCTAACTGGTTTTTCTTTACATTCCTTGTGTTCCTAGTATGGACTTTTGAACCCAAGACGAACTTTTATGTAAATAGTCAGGAACTAATTTATGAATACATTTAAATACCATGATGGCATCATTTAAATGCAGTCTTTTCTTCACAGACAACCAGTTCAAAAATTCAAACCTGATGATATATGGCCATATAGAGTACTCAAGTGTGACGTCACGTTGTCCCGGCAACGGATTTTTGCGTTCTAAACAAACCAAGATGGCGTATGACGGCCACAGTGCATGGGTCATTTTTCTTTGGTTTTACGCAAATAACTCTGTTTTTTAAACTTCTTACTATAAATAGTGTAAAGATATACTTCTAGGAATTGGCATTGTTCACTCACAATTAGGATAATTCGACATTTTGTTGTGTTTTCGAGCGTTTATATTACTGCAGAATTCTATGGCTCACTCGAAGCCAAATCAAAATGGTTAACTGCTTCGTCCCAGACTGTAAACATCACTCAGAATCACATACCTGCACTTTCTTTACTTTCCCAAGCAAGAAGAAGAACTTGGAAGAACATAAGCGATGGATTCGCTTGATCAGGTATGAAACATGTCCTTTTTTTTTTTACCTCAACACTTGTTTACAGGATGCTAGCTCGACCACAACACCGAATCGATGGATTACTTTCCATATAGCAATACGGTTTATCGTATAAACACATTTCCTGATCGAGATTTTATTAACTAAGTATTTGTTATACATGTACTTACAATGTTTTTTGTTTTTTGTTTTAATTCAAATAGGAGAGATGACAGACAACCAGGTGCACATTCACGTGTGTGTAGCTGCCACTTTAGAAATGGCCAGAAAAGCTTTGGTCCTGAAATATTCGAGAGAAATGCAGACAAGCTATTTCCCTGCCAAGATGGACCCCCAAGAAATAAAAAGAAGAAGAAAAGTAGTCCATTAAAAGAAAACCAATTAAACATCCAGGAAATTTTGGAGGAATATCAGGAGCAGCAGAACAACAACAGTGCATCAGATACATGTGATACTAAAATATCAACAAATGAAGTGCTATTAGCAGCAGAATTGGACATGGTCAAAAGAGACTTAGAAGAAAAACAACAATATCTTAGTTATATGAGCACACACTACTCTGTGTCAAACTTAATTACAGAAGTCATTAGGATGGAGACAGGCTTACCAACAAGGGAAGTGTTCAATATTGTAGTTAGTTATGCTGCTAGGTTTAAGGATTCTATAGCATATTTTTCTGGTTGGAAAGTTGATTCACTAAGTTTTGAAGACCAGATTTTCTTGACACTTATGAAATTACGTCAAAACTATACCAACCTCCATTTAGCCCAGCTTTTTTCCTGCAGTCATAGTACTATTTCTAATATTATCATAACATTTGTCCATGTTCTACATGAGCTACTCTTTAAAAACATAATGACAACCATTCCATCCAGAGACAAGAACAAGTTAAGCGCACCTTCTTCATTTTCACAATTTATCAGTTGCAGAATTGTTATTGACTGCACAGACATAGAATGTGCAGCCCCAGGTTTAATGAGTCAGCAAAGTTTGACATATTCAAGTTACAGGGGGATGAACTCTTTTAAAGTTTTAGTGGGCGTGGCCCCTAATGGAGTCATTACTTTTGTTAGTAATTGTTACCCTGGGTCCATTTCAGATAAGGAAATTGTCAAGCAATCAGGCTTAATTAACCACATGCAAACAGGTGACTTAATTCTGGCAGACAAAGGCTTTTTAATTCAAGATTTAGTACCAAAAGGAATATATGTCAATATACCACCATTCTTAGAACATGGTAAATTCACAGAAAGTGAAATTAAAGTAACTAAGTCAATCGCAAGATGCAGGATTCATGTTGAGCGAGCAAATGCCAGGCTCAAGGATTTTAAGATATTAACATTTGTTCCACCATATCTCAGGTGTCATTCAGATAAGCTATTTCAACTCTGTGCTGCATTAGTAAACCTTCAGTTCCCATTAATTAAGGAAGGCTGCACAAACTTTGAATTTGAGTAATATATTTAATTTGATAACTATTAAGAACACCTTTAATTAAGTACCATGTTTCTAGCTATACTTATCCTACACATTACATAAACTTCAACTATAGGAAACTTATGAAAATTTACATGAACGAAAAATAGCAAAAAAATGAATATTCTTTCAGTTTAAATGATTTGGTCATGATCACATTTACATACATTTTTAAAAACTTAGATATCTAATACATAGATTTCTTAATACAAGGACTGAAAAACTACATAAACAACATGTAGTTATAGAGTGAAGGCATAAACCCAATGAAATAGATATCAGACCCACACACAACAGAAGCCTCAAAATTCCATGCATTTTTTCTTTTGCATTAGAATGAGATTTTTCCATTGGGTTTAGTGTGTTCACTCAAGTTCTAAAGTTCTCCCTTTAAGATTTTGGGAAAAATGTGAAAAAAATAAAAATCTACAAGAATATCAATATTGTTCAACCATGATGGATCCCTCTTGATATTGAGTATGGCAGTTTCTTTGGTTGTCCATACAACAAAATAACAAAATTCTCTCTGTGTTAAAAACATCTGCCCCTGTACTTGGTGCCAGTAAACATGGTCAGTCTTCAGCTCATACTTCCCATCATTATTCGTCTTCAAACAGAAACTATCATTGGTTACAGCTTCGGCTATCATGCAGTTTCTCTGGGTGTAGGGACATTTCACCTCAAGCACATGCTTTCTGCCCACCAGTCCATCAGGTGAGGCACCAAGTACCCCAGTCTTGTCCAGCCAAACCCCGGTTTCCTCAACAGGAAGTCCTGTCAAAGTTTTAAACGATTTTACTGCCTCGCTTTCATTGGTGACTCCCCAAAGAACAGCCTTCACTCTTGAGACATCATACTCTCCCAAGAGCCTTTTGATGAGGGATGGTGTTGCCCGTTTTGCATTCATAACATACCCAAAGTTACTAGCAGTACGACGCCCTTTACGTACCAGGTGCCACAATGGGTTGTCCCTCTGACCCTGGCTACTTCTGGCTATTTCTCTAATTATTTCATCTGACACTTGCACTTTTTCCTGTACAAATGCTATCTGTTGCTGCTGCCCTTGGATATCAAGAAATTCTTCGGAATAGATGATTTCCTCAATAGTTGGAATGGGTAACATTCTTGGTGGGGCAGGCTCAGGTCTAAGTATCCAGCAAATACCAGTAAATTTGCCATAGCCACGAAGTTCTGAATATAAGTATCCTCGATCCTCCTTAGTTGGTGTTCTTCGCAAAGCAACATAATCTTTACTAGGTGGAAACATCTCTATGACTGACAGTGGACTCGTGTTGTCGGTCTTTTTCTTTCTCCAAGAGCATTCGACATCTGTTCGGCTTAGATTGTGTATGCCATGGATGAAGAGCGCTGCCGCATGACTACGTTTGTATTCTCCTCTTGGGCATTCACACTGCGACGATCTGATCTTATTATTCTCGTCGAGATAGATCTGGAATTATTATAAAAGTGGAAAAAGATCAAAAGGGTATAACATTACGAAATTATTAAGCATAAGTGGTTTCAATGACTATCGTGACGATCGATACTGTCAATTGAAAACACATGAAGTCTGATAAACAGCCGATTTTCCTGTAGCAAAAAATGTTTTTAAAGCTGATTTCCCTTTGTTGATCAATTGTTTGAAGTTTTCATAAAAGGTATGGCGACTGCTAATCCCAATGCTCATAGTTAAGCTGAGTTAAGCGGATAATAATTGTTGTTTTACACATAAAATATTGTGACAGTCTTACCGTGACTTTATACACTTTGTTCTTCATGCTTGCTTTTGACTTCACCTCTTAAAACACCCTGATCATAACTAAAACTTTCTACGTGTCCAGATTGGTAATGATTTTCACCTCTTGATATAGATTTCTGCTCTTCTACGAAGAAGGAACTTAACGATGCGATCGAGAGAGACGCCATCTTGGTTTGTTTAGAACGCAAAAATCCGTCGCCTAAGCAACGTGACGTCACGGCTTGAGTACTCTATTTCCTAAGGCCAAGCATTATCCTCTTCAAACTGCTGCCTACCAATAACAAAATGGAAAGAAGGTGAATGCTGCTACAACAGCAAATTAGCGGCAACAAATACAAGTTGAAACAGGAGTTTGTGGAATGAGCATTCTATTTGATCTCTACAGATTGTACAACTTTGACCCAATATTCGATATGACCATAGACCGTATGCATCTCACATTCAACATGCTGAAAAGAGAGTTTTTGAGTAAGATGTGGTTGGGTCTTGGAGGTAATGCAGGAAAACCAATTACTGACAGAAATCCTTCTGATGGTGGGCTTCTTCATCGAGAAGAGTTTGCCTCAGCTCTCCAGTCCGTTGAATGGACGGCCAAGGAAAGAGCAAAGGGAGTTGCCAGACTGCAAACAATGACAGACAAACATGGAGGCTGGAAGTCTAATGAATTTAAGAGGTAAACAGCTCAACCCAAAAATTACGATTTATTTTGGGATAAGCATAGTCATTTGTAGAGCATATTATTTGTGGTGTCTCCCAACTGTTGGAAATTGTAAATATTGGAAAATGTCAACCTTAATAAAAAGTTTCTATAACTTGCATATTTTTTTTCATACATTCAGCAGTGTTGCAAGAGAGGTTTTGGCTCAGAAAATTTCCTCAAAGGCATATGACTGTTTCATGCTGCTTTGTGATGCTGTAAAGATGTTGTATAGTGCCAACCTCCAAGGCAGTGGTTGGCAACCTGGGTATATCTATAACATTGATTCCATTTGAAGACTGGCCTATCAAAAGGTCCATAGAAAGATGTTCCGAACTAGCTAACTCTGATGGTGACAAATTCGGTGTTAAACATGATTCTCTGGTGCCGATTGAATTCGCGAATGTAGTCCCCGACACCCTCCACCTTATGCTAAGAATAAGAGGAAAACTTCTTAACCAAGTAAGTCAAATGTGAAAGCTGAATTATGTAAAATGACAACAATAACTCAGCAATAGTTTATAATTTTCATAGGTTGCATGTTTGGCAATCAAACAAAAAAAGAAATATCAGATGGAAACAGCTATGCGTGAAATTCGTAAGTTTGCTAGTAACTTAATAATTATCTTATTTTTGTTTGTTTATCCTTCAATGATTGTTAAGTCAACATTTCGTTTGGGGACAGTCAGAGGTTTATTTCACTTGTAGATTTAATAGTTTGCTTTATTATCTATTAGTGTACCTCATTTGTTTAGTGAGATCTCTCCTTTTGGCCAAACAAAATGTAGCCTCCTTTGCGGCCGTTCTTAGGGTCGTCACGGAATGTTGCTGACGACCATAAGAATTGCTGCAAAGGAGGTTAAACAAAATGTTGCATTGTCTTGGTTATAAGGGCATTCATGGGAATTATGTAAACTGCTCAAACAGGTCAGCTGACCCAATCTCCTTAGATACTTATGATGAAACAAGTTTCAAACTTAAATTTCACGTGTCATTTACTAATTATGACAATGTGCTTATTTATTACATAGGTTTTGAAATTGCTTAAGGGGTATAATTTAATTACTTAGGTAACAGATCATAAGAAAAATATTTGTTGTTGTTGTGGTTGTTATTTCTTTCTGAAATAAAATTTCAATGAGTCAAACCTTTTTTTGTGATGTATTAAAGTAAAACAAGAACGATTATGTGCAACGTCGACATTTTGATTATTCAGAAGACTCGTAGATCGAGCCCAACGCATCAAAAAAAGCTCTTTTCATTAGAATTAAAGACGAGTCTGATTTCAAGCTCTGGAGGATTTTGTTCTCCATAGAGACAGTTCAAAGTCACAGCGGTATTCAGTAAAAATTATTATAAACTTGATCGAGCGAAGTTTTATAACTGATCAAAAGTTGTATTTACTAAGTAACTTCTTAGGAAAACAATCAATATAGAAAGAAATAGTAAAAGACGACAGAAAAAACAATTCCAATGGAGTTTCCAAGGAAGTTCGGCCAGTTCTGTCATTCAAATAAGCCGTTCTTAATAAAAAGTAAATTAATCGCTGCACATTACAAACAGCCGAAGCAATAATGTTCTTGAATGTTTAAATCTGCGAAGGTCTAAAAAGAATTCGCTCCAAAAATGAATCAGTAATTTACAGACTTGGATGAAGACAAAATAAATAGCATTTCTAAATGAATTTCTAAAATATTCGCTTAGTTCACAGGAAATTTCAGGCAACAAATGTAGGAGTCGTGACCCTTGAAGGTCAAGTTATGTAGTAATTTAAAACAACGTAACGCAACGCTTTTTGTTGATCGTCCCCATTGTATCATAAACGGCCAATTATCTTGTATATTCAGTTTTGAGATCGTAGGTCGAATAATTCCTAGAATAAAATACAGTCTGACTTTGAAATTGAAAACAGAGAAAGCGTTTGCAAATAGATCTTCTTCCAATTATACTCTATACTTGACTCAGTTGACTCCGTCGAAGTCAAAGTCATCCTTCGTATTGAAGTTCACACAATTAATTCATCACAGAATTCGCTTCCAAACTCAACAAAAAAACAAAGAACTAGGTTTTAAAAGGAAAATAGAAGAACTTTTACTCATTTTACCAGATAAATTGAGTATTTAAAAAAAATATGAAATCCAGCGAAATACTTTGAATCCCTTCAATGTTAACTAGCCAAGAAGGGTGTGGGCGCAACCATAAACTTATTACACATTGTGTTGTGACCAGGAGTTTTAATACTTTAAATACGGTTTCTACAACAAATAAATATATAAGTTAAATATAGTGAATAACTAAAGTAGATCAAGAACTCAAGAACCGGCGAAATGAACAAGAAAAATACTTACAAAACAAACTAGTGCAAACTTGACTTGGACTGACTACAAAAACTTTGTTCTAGTGAATTTAACAAACAAGAACCAACAGCAAGCAAACAAGATGTACCAGTTACCAAACAAGAACCAACAGCAAGCAAGCAAGATGGACCAGTTAAAGACCTATTAGCACTTATCGTGATGCACCGCGGTCATAGATGATTTTCGTGGTCCATGAAAACCGAAGGCTCATAGTGAAATATAGAATCCTTTTCCATCGTAGTAATGGGGTACAAAAATCATTGTTTTGCGGCTTTTAGCGACGATTTAAGTGTTTACTTGGAACTTTGAGATTGTTCTTTTCATTTGTGGTGAACTCTTTATTCAACTTCAAGAGATATGACTACACGAGAACATACGAAGAGAGACCGGCCACCAAGGAACGAAAAAATTGTAAAAGTGTAGCTTAGAAATTCCACATATAATCATATAACCTTTGGAAAGAAAAAAATCTACTATGGGTTTTACCAAGGCAACGAATAGCGAATTTGCGGAAGTTCTCTTACACTCAATACATATAAATCTTTTTCTGAATTCAGTATCATATTTCAATGTAAGGTTAAGGAAAATATATCTTGTTTTTCAGGCAACCGTGCAATCTGTATACAAGAATTTACTAGAGAGTGATGAAAATATCCACTGGGATTTTGAAAAAAGAATTACTACCGTTTGGGAAGTTTATTACCCTTCTTTGTTTATACAGTACAAATTTGAATAATACCACGGGCAACTCAGGCGGAATAGTTTTTCATATGGGTTAGGTGTGGGGGTGATATAAGGAGAAAAGCAAAATGATGGATCAATTTGAGAACCACATGGTGCTGCAATTGGTTTTCCTATAAATAACAATGTTTTTTGTTTCTTTTTCCTTTAAGTAACAAGTAAGTTCACTAAATGAATGAATGAATGTACGTTAAAAGCTTAAATTACCGTAATATTTAATTCTACATCATTGTTGGTACTATTTTTTTTCGTTTTGATTCTTTCAAACAACTTGAATTAACTTAATTTTCTTATAGCGAGAGTAAACATGGACGACATAACGTATTTGATTGAAGCCGTTCATAGCGTTATCAATGCTTTGGACAGATTGAGAGACTCAGGAGATGTCTCGACAGACTTCCAACCAGTGGTTTTAAAGTTAGACTACCTACAAAGAATGGTAGTAGGTCTTGATATTGACGATTCTGTGACCGAGATGGTAGGAGCTGCCTTCAAAATGTACGTAAGAATATCGCCCCATTTATTTCCTAGAGTCCATAACATTTTGACCAACTTTTGACATCACATTGTGGTAAATAAGAGGACATACCCCGCTAAACCATCGTAAATTTGTTAAATTTGCAAAGGATGAATGATAAATGGATAGTTTCATAGTTTTTCTGTTCATTCTCGCCCAAAATGATTTATATAGTTTTTGCAAAATTTCATAAACTAAATGTTGTAAATTGTTCAGAACATGTATAAGTTTTATAATACAGTGAATCATGAACATCTTGGATAACTTATAGCAGTGAGCCAAAATTAATTCTTGAATATTGCCTTACATACTAGAAGAGCCAGAAAGTCTTATTCTCTTGACTAAAAAGAAATATATTGAAGTTTTACAACTGGCAAAGAATGATTACTTTTGGTTAGTTTTGTGATTGCCTAATTACCAAATTAACTCTGGAGCGAGCAGCAGTTTGAACTATGAGCCAAACCAATGAAAAAGTCCTAGATGTGTCTATTGTTTCTGTGCAATGGTTCATTATATTTCTGGGATTTTTGTTTGTTTGTTTGTTTGGGTTTGTTTTGTTTTGTTTTGTTTTGTTTTGTTTTGTTTTGTTTTGTTTGTTTTGTTGTTGTTTTTTGCCTTTTGGGGTATGTGTTTGTCGTTCTGTAGGAAACTACATTAAGATAAATAAATATACTTACAAAAATATATAAATAATTTTTTTTCTAATCAGCAAGAGTAGGTCTAACATTAAGTAGTTTAAATAGGATTTTCTAGTAGTTTTAGATTTTTAATAGATACATGTTTAATTTTATACACTATAATTTTTTTATGTTTTTTAGTGCATTTGAAAACGAATGTTGAATTTGCGCTTTACAGATTAATTTATTATCATTATTATCTCACTGTGGTTGGCTCTAGATATGATGGAGAATGGTACAATGCATCAAGGAAAACGCCCGTTTTAAAATGGCCTGGAAAGAGGTTGGATGGGAACAAGAAATTGAGTAATACTTGCTCGAGCCAACAGATGCAGATAAGTTGTGTACAGTTATGTACAGATTTAAAAAATTCGAAGGTGAGTCACAATTATTATTCTATCTTTGAACTTAGTTTTTCTGTAGTGTAACGCTTGTTTTCAGTTTTTTATACGCTTGCATGTCTATATTGTGTATTATGTTGTGCAAGAAAACAGGATAAAATTAAAATTAAAGAACTAAATCGCAAAGAAACATCATCAATTGCTGAACTATGAAATCATAAATTGTTCTCGCTAGTAATAAGATAATAATGGCAAAAAACAATCCATCAAATGACTTTGGGTTTAGGGTAAAAAAACAAAGCAGTCTTTATGATTCAGTTCAAAATATGAAGGCATTAAAAAAACATCTCCTTCAACACTTCTCACTCCCCTGCAAAGGTTTGTGCTGTAAACCAGGCATAACTCGACAGATAAAATTATGGAGTCAACTCAGCTTCAATGATTGCTACCTAGAATTCCTTTTCGTCCAGTCGAGTAGGCTTGTGTTGGTCGATGACAACGTTTTTTGAATAGCCCACTTCCGAGATACGCTTCGCTTGTCAAGTATAAAGGTTTCAGTTGGAGACTCAGTGCTAAATTCAATTTATTCTTTTCTCATCACGAATGACTGGGCATTTGGCACGGAGCCTCATACTGAAACCTTTGTACTTGACAAACGAAGTGTATCTCTGAAGTGGGCTATTGACTGTATTATGAGTTGCACCGTTATCAAAAATAATGAATCATTATAAACCACAATCGAAAATCAAGTCAAAATCATTATCAAATCCTATATGAATTGCGCCATTATCAAAAGCCAATGCATCATTTCTTACCTGGATTCACTGTGGAACCGGAAAGCCACCTAAAATTCCCTCAGTGGGCCCTGCATTCAATACTTGCTCCACAAATTGTTCTAATCCTGGGAGAATGGGGGGAAATGAAATTTGAGAAATTTTAAACTTTTTAGTGCTTTCACTTAAAAATAAACTTAGTTATAGAAATAAAACCAACAAACCCCGCACTTTAACATACTAGGTGTTTTCAACTATCATCAAGTACTGAAGTCTGTTGGCATCCAAAATTAAATACGTCTTTCACCAAAACATATTTTTATCTTGAAGGAAATTTTAATCTCATGGCAAATAAAGTAAGAGAAATTAAATGTAAGATCAAATGTAAGATTACAAGATTAGTAAGAGAAACATTGCGAATGAGTCAAAAGCCATCGCCAGAAAACTCGAATCGACATGCGCAGTTGGAGCGTGGCACTTAGAATTTTTTCGGCTTGGATTTCACTCCCTCCTTGTAGAAAATGTATGGCGAATAATTATGAATCTCTTCGTGAATTAAAATATATGTATTTACACAAGCTACCGTGTATCTGGATAAGTTCTCATAAACGTAAAGTTTATTTAGAAGCTACTTATGGGACTTAACATAGTATTTTCGGTTCGTTTTACGAATTTTGTAAACCAACAGTTTTTGACGCCATGTATAGGGTGTCACTTAGTGGAAGCGATGAATATACCTGCACTACATTTAAATTTTCTATCCCTATATGTGCGTACTAACCTTGCCACATATGTATTTCACGAGTTGAAATAACAGACCATTGCTCAGCAAAATATTTTGATAAATTCCTCTCGATACAGGCTCGGTTTTTAAGATTTAAACTATGGCACAAATGACGTCTACACAAGTGCAATATCATCCATAGAAAGTGCTTTAGTTGATGTGAAAAGCGAGGAAAACTACTTGCTGTCTTCTTTTTCGAAGCAGCCATCTTGAATAAATTGTGCTAGGCGTTCAAAATAAAGCCTAGAGAGACTGAACCCTAGTTTACCCATCTGACTTTGCAGTTTTAAAAAAAACCGCGAATCTTAGTGTGCCAAAATTATTGTGTTTGTAATAACTTCGGGAAATTTTTTGAAATGTCTGATGTATATAAAGGAAAAGAGTTGATTTCTCTCACTGAATGCCCCAACACAAAGCTCCACTATATCTTGGAGCAACGCGAAAGCGGCAATGATGTAGTTTTCTGGTTAAAAATAAGAATGGAGGCCCTTGCTGCATGGAGACGAACCATGGTTTGTTCTTCTCAGAGTCTGAAGTACATCGAACTCATAAATTTAACCATTCCTGGAGATGCTTTTCGACTAAATAAGGAAAGTGTTCGACTAGAAAAACAGTTTTCAAGGATTGCTATTGATTCTGAAAACAAAAGGAAAGCCCTCAACAAAATGGGAAATCTGAAAAAGAGAAAACAATTTTTGGAAAGCTGGAAAAAAATTGCAATTTTGAAAAATGATATTATAACAGTGGAAGAATGGAAATCAAAACTCAGCAACCTCGAACAAAAATTGCAGATAGCAGAGAGCCAAATAGAGGAATTAAAAGAAAAATATTCTGACATTGAAAAGAAAAAACAGGAACTTTTCATGGAAATGGTCAATGAAAAAGAAGTTCTCAATATCTGCCAAGAGGAAAATGAAAAAATGAAAAAATATATAAGGCAACTTGAAAAAGACCAGTATTGTCAAGTCAGGGGCACAGCTATTCCTAAGCTTAAGTCGACTCAAGCCCAAAATAAGAAATTAAAGGAATTAAAATCAAGAGCTCAAAAGGCTCTGTATTTCAGTAGTCTTTTTGGGCTCGAGCTTGACTGCCTAAAGTTGAAGGATCCAGACAGCTCCAAGACATACAATATTGAATTCAACAGCTCATCTCCTACAGAACCACTAGTTTCCTCTGCTTCCCCAAATGCATCATTGACACAGGACAAAACTTTACCTGCTACACCACCCTCTAGCTCTGAAACTTCATCAACATCCAGCTCCCCTAATATGAATGATCAGTCTTCACCACAAACACAATTCTCTAAACTGAATGAGGATGATAAAGCCAGGGTCGAGAGTATTCTCTACCTCCTTGATAAATTTGGGGTTGGAGATGAATTGTTACATGAATTGTCCATGACCATAGATGGATTGCCCAAGTCCTACTTGATTAAACAATGTAGAAGTGAACTCAACAAGAACTGCATAATTACTTCTACCCCAGGCAAGGCCCCAGGTGCACAGCATCATTTCAAACAATTACTAACTGATCAAGTTCAACAAATGGTATGTACATATTTGTGTCTTGTTTTTATTTTCAGATTGTGGAGGCCGTACTTGTAATGCTCTCTTTAGAAGGTTTCTAATTTACTTACATCAGTAAATCATTGTCTTTACAGAGAAAGTCCAATGTGATTCAAGAAGGTGAGAAGGTGAAAGTTAAATTGAGTGGTGATGGTGCCAGAATGAGTAGGGCGAGTAATTTTATATTGCTCAGCTTTTCAATTCTTCAGAGTACAGATCTATTATCATCAAAAGGTAAATATTACTAGATTTGTACAATTTATAAGATGAACTAAAGTGTTTTTCATAGGAATTTGATTAAACAATTTCAAATTATCTCATAGGTACTCACACCATAGCTGTAGTAAATGGCCCTGAAAGCAGAGAAACTATAGAAAGCAGCTTTAAGGACATTTTTGATGAGGTCAATGATATAATAAAGGATGGCTACATAACTGTGGATAACAAACAATTAGAGATAGAGATGTTTCTTGGAGGTGATTACAAGGTACACTTCATATATACAGTCATATTCCATGCAATAAAATGTTATATTTATGGACTAGGTATTAATCATAAAAAGTTGTATTTCCTTATCTGCGTAAGTCGTTTATCTTTTCAGTTCCTGCTGCTGGTTATGGGCCTCACTGCAGCTAATTCCAACTATGCTTGTTTGTGGTGCAAAGTTTTTAAGAAAGACAGGTATATGCTTAAGTACCCTAGCTTGCCTTTCATATTTTATTCATTGTTGTTAGGATAACGACAAGTAAATGTATCCACATGCTGATTAAAAAAAAAAAAAAACTTTAAAAAAGATAAATAATAATTATTGTTTTCTTAAGGGGTGACATGACCAAGCCAGACAACTACTACAATGAGGCACCTCTCAAGAGAACACTGGAGGAACTGCATGAATGTGCCTGCAAATCAAAGGGAGAAAACTACTGTTGTGCATTTCCACCTCTCCTTAATATCCCACTGGATCACATAATATTGTATGAACTACATTTAATGCTCCGCATAACAGATATTTTAATTGGTAACCTTATTGAAGATGCAATGCAGTGAGATGATAAGGAGAGTTTTCTCAGCCATGTGAGTGGAAAGCAAAAAATCCATCTTGACAAGCTCATCAATACCATCAATAGCTGTGGGGTTTCTTTCTCAGTCTGGGAAAAAAAGAAATGCAGATGGAAAAGGATCGGGTACTTGGGATTGGACAAGTTTAATGGGGGATGACAGGAAGAAACTTATGAAAGATCTTCCCAGCAAATTGGAGACTGTAATACAACAGGATACTGCAAAAACAGTAGTAGAATTGTGGAAGGTACCCATGTTAATTCAAATTTCAATTTAAATCCAAGTTTAATCCAAACAATTGAAGCTAACAAAATATGATATAAAGTTATTTGCTGTATTTTTTATAGGAATTTGCCAATATGTACTTTGACTTCATTTCTTCCTTTGAACCAACTAACATTGATGAATACCGTCAAAAGGTAATTTGCAAATTACAAGATTTAAAATTTGTCTGCTATCCTAATGCTAAAGGAAATTTCTTTCTAGATGAAAAAATGGATTGACACCTTTGCTGAAGTGGGGCATAAAAGGATTGGATATGCCAGAGAACGTGTGACATGCTATATGCATGCAGCAGCATACCACATCCCACAAATGGTGAAGTTGCACAAAAATATAAAACAGTTCAGTGGCCAAGGTACAATTAACTGAAACATAACTACATTAAATTTTTAAGCACAAGTAATATAATGCTGATACATAAACTTGCAGGTGTGGAAAAAAACAATGATGATGCTCGGAAAATAATACAAAGAAAGAGCAATCACACTGATGACCCCGCTGAAATCCTGCGTGCTGAGTTCAGAATCAATGCTTTGAAGCATAGGGAGAGAAAGCCCAGAAAATATACCAAAAAAAGTTCAGAATACTGGCAAACCAACATCAAAGCAAAACGCAAAGCACGCAAGAGAATCAGCTATGACAAGGTCCCTGAAGTTTTGCCAAATGAAGCACCTCCTGTAATGGCTGAGCCACCTACCCAGCAAAATAATAGAGCAAAAAGAAATCAAGCTGTGTATTCAAGAAAAGGGGGGGAAAATGCCAAACGAACCAAGAAACAATAAGACATGTATGAGTAATATACATATATAGTATGCAAGTAGGAGACCTTCATGGGCATTTATAATGGCTAGCCATATCAGCATAGTGCCAAAATATCTATGTTTATTAAGTGGAATGCAAATGAGGATGAGTCTGTATCTGATTTACAGACTTGAATATGATTAAGATTTTCTATTGTGCTTTGTTCATTGATTATTTATAATACAGTATTCATTTATGAATTCTTATTAAGAGATATAAGCTTAAAGGGTATAAGTTAATTATTAGAATCATCACCAAGAGCTACTTTTATGAAAGAAAAAGTCAATTTCTGAAATGCTCTTGGTGTTGGATGGTGCCCTTCAAGTACACTATATTTTTTGGGTGACCGGGAGATATAAGATCTAACTTTCATGAGGTAAAAGAGTTTTATCCCCTGGCCATGGGAATCTGCAGAGTAATCCCAAAACTCTGGAAAATACTTCCTTGGGAAAGCTGACTTTTCTAACAAGTGCCATCTCTCATGAAGTGTCCATTTTCCCTCAAAAAGGGATTTATAAACGTCTCCCCTGAATGAGATGGTTACTGGAAGCCTTGATTTTGATTTAAGGTGTTTCTCAACCGCAACCCTGAATGAAGTTACTTCTGAAAAAATGATAGTTTCCTCAATTACTGGAATATTGAAAAACCTGAAAAGGAAATCAATAAAATGCGATTAGTAAATGATGCACCTTTGACCACAGAAAACTTCCCCATTTTTTAAATATATTGTATATATAGTGGTGTTTTATTTTTGTATGCTGCTGTAAATATTCAATACATAATAAAAGCTTAAATAACTTGTAAGCAGCAAAAATCAATAAATCATACCGGACACAATCAAGTGAAATATTTTCTTCTGGTTCCCAGGTGGAATCGAAAGGAGAATATCCCCGCCACAAAACTAAGTATTCAGTAGTCCCCTGTTAGCGAATAAAAATAGCACATAAGCAGAATTCTATAACCACTACAATAAGTTTATTTATGAATTATGTATGCTTATCAATTACCAGAAACAAAGAAATTCAACTCACCGTCACATTTTCTCGCTTCGTGATGAGTCGCTCCACTTCCCATAGTCTCCCCTTTCCTTTGATTCTAGTAGTTTGAGACTTGGGAAGAATATCCGCAGAAGACACATTGTTTAAAGTTGAATAAAACCCTTTTTCTCGTCTTACGCGACCAGCGGCCATTTTGAATTCCAGTTGAATTCCTTAGATTATGCTAATTACTTCGAGCACATGAACCAATCAGGTATACGCTCAGACAATACGAGGATTGACAGATGATTTGATATAGCCGAGTGAACTTAAATAAGCACCTCCCACTATGATTCGAGTTTTCTGGCGATGCTTTAGAAGCGAAGAAAACTGTCGTGTGACAAGTTTCTTATAACTCCTCGAAACCATCTCCTCAATAAAACCAAAATACCAGGATTTTGTAATGATTCCTTGCTTGCTTGCTCAAATCCTCAGCAAAAAAATGGTTTTTATCTCCAAAAATAATTTATTTAACCCTTCACTCCCAAGACTCTAAAGGTGAAGCAGAAGAGTCAAGGGCACCAGTTCTTTCTAACTTTGATCGACAAAAGTTTATCTATTCTTCCAAGACGATTTTTTAATCAATCTGGGTTTCCTGTGTTTTGCACCACAACAAGAAAGGTTGGGCTCCCTGTGGCACTCGGCCGTTGACAAGTTCGAGTCGGTAATGAAAGAAACCAGATCGATGTTGTGTCTAAAAACATTCATAAAAATCCAGGTTTCAGAGTTTGCCAGGTAAGAATTCTTAAACAGCTACATTATTTAAGGCTATAAAAGTGTTTTAGGCTTGTTTTTGAGTTTATATTTTACTTATAAACACTAGTATCTCGTCTGTTATAGAAAGCGGCCAGAGGTCAGAAATGAGTAATTTGACCAAAGTTTGAAGACATACTGCGTGACACACAATCATTTGCCCAAAGATTTCTTTACATCACTAGAAAGACCAACATCTGAATAATCAACCAGCGAAGTTTCACGCGACGGAGAGGTTAAGCACATTCAGAATGAATATTTTTGTAAGACCTACTTTTTGATACTCTAAACACACGTCTAGCGAATAAAATTATTTTGTTATCTTAAAATTGTACAATTGATCCCAAAGTCACGCATATCGTACTCAATAGATTGTTCTTCAAGAATATGGGTTGTTTTAATTCCCAGTGTTGCTTATTTTGTGTCCAGCAGCCGCGAAAGTTGAGTCAAAATTTACTGTCGCGAACGGTGTTTTCGGGAGTGTTTGAAAAATTCCATTTTTCTCCATAATAAAGCGTTATTTGTTCAAACCAACTATACAGCGATTCTTAGGATACATTACCCTAACTAACTTGAAAGTATGAGCGAAATCGATTTTTCGAAGTTTGCCACGTTTTGCTCGATGGTTACAGACAGTCACTCTTAAGATCTTGCCATGCAATCTTACTAGCGAGACCATGTAACAGGATCAGACTTGAACTTATCAAGATCTTAACTAAGATAATGCCAGATCTTGTCAAGATCTTATCCAAGATAATGCCAGATCTTGTCAAGATCTTATCCAAGATAATGCCAGATCTTGTCAAGACCTTATCTAAGATCTTGCATGATCTTGCTGGATCTTTGTATGACCTTGCACAAGATCCTGCAAGATCCTTGAATGCTGAGATAGCTACCCTAAAGGAAACCTCAAAATGTATATGCATTTTTAGAGTACTTAATGTTGAGTACCAAGGAGCCTTTTCCAATGGACGTCGAAAAATTTTTAAGTTCTTTGTAAAATTTATTGTTTTACAGCAGTATTATATTATTCTTTGGAATTGGATCAAAGAACTTTGGGTCAAAAGACCTTTGTTACCTTTGTGACCTTTTTACAGCAGTATTATGTTATTGTTAGAAATTGGGTCAAAAGACCTTTGTTAAAGTTCAATAACATATATATTTTATGGTAAGAGATCAGGTGTATGATGAATTGAGGTGATGAAGAGGTGATGAATTTTTATTATAGTGAAATAAATATATTGAAATGATTTTTTTTTTTTTTTTTTTTTTTTGCATGTTGTTGGTGCTTTCAAACCAAAATTAAAATGGTAGATATTACCAATTCCAATCTAACCATAATAAAATTGGTTGAATCAACAGGAAGTAACCAAAAGAAAACTGGTTATCTGAGTTGCATTCACTCGACACTAAATAACTGGTTATATCAAATGTTTTGTTCATAAAAATCAATTTCAATTGGTTGTTATAACCTAAAGTGGATTGCTGAAAACAACCAACATTAAAATGGTTATATTAACCAATTTTATGTAACCAATTATTATGGTTATTTTAACCATTAAAAGCTAGTTATCTGAATTATCGGAATTTTAGTAAATACTTCGTTACATACTATGGAATGTGGAAAAGAATATATAATCTGAACCAGAGGACACAGGACATTCACTCAATATTTGAGAAACCGAAAGAAAGGCTGATAAAAAATATAAAAAAAAGAAAAAAGAAAAAAGAGATTGAGAACAGACGAATCATGTCTTACAACGACAACTCTTCTGCACGTCAATGTTTCTGTGGTTCTCTTTGCTCAGTCTACCAATCCAAAGACAAGACCGAATTTGTAAAATGTGGAACCAAGCTGGACTACAAATACTTGGCTGAAATATGTAAAGGGTACAAGACAAAAGAAGCCAACGAAAGGTTCTTGGACAACGAGATCTTGGGATGCAAACTGAACATCAAGATGTCAGACTACGACATCTTGGATAACCGTCTATGGGATTACCCACCAGGAGTTCATCCACGATGTGACAAACATAACCTCTACGCTAAGATAGGTTCTACGCTAAGATAGGTGTTAGTCATACCGAGAAGAACAAAGACCGCACAATTACAGAACCAAAGGAGTTAATAAACTTTTTGAAAAAGAAAAAGAAAATTGCCTCGTATTGTTTGGTTGTTTCTTTAGAAATCTTCGATGAGGATGTAAGGGAGAGTGCATGGTCTAAATTCCTGAATACCCCTTGAAAAATGCGTGGGGAGGCGTGATCCCATAACCTTTGCATTTTTGGATGGTCTTGAAAAATGTAAGCAAATAATTGGATACATATAATGGAATGTATGTGAGAATTTTAAATCCGAGAGAGAGGAACAGTTTCCACTTGACGATCGGCTCAGACACCAAGCAAGGAGGAAAAAAAAAATCAAGTGCATTAAAAAAAAATGTCATCGAAGAACCCTGTAGTTTTAGGAAACCGAGGATTTCAAGTGTTTGTAAACGAATTTCGAGGAAAGCCGAAGATTCACATTCGGAAGCAGTATATAGACCCACTTAGCGGAGAGAGTTTTCCAACAAAATCTGAAATTACACTTTCCTTAGATGAGTGGGATGCTCTACAGTCCAGTACTGATATTATAAATATGCAGTTGGAGATTCAGAGTAAGAGAGCTGAGGCTATGAGAAGAAGAAATGCTAGTAGTATTTACCATCAGAATGGACCCGCTTCATACCACAAGGAAAATAACCGTTATCAGCCTTACAGAGAACCAGAAACAAGCACTCAGAGTATAAACGCCGCTTATCCACAAGTTAAGACGGAAGCTTCTGATTATGAACACAGTCATGAAAACTATGATGTTAGAGATAAAGCTACCTTTCCCCTAGCACTAGCTACTCCTGTACTTCAGGACCTAACCTCAGATGAAAGCTTGAACAAACTTTTTAAAGGACAATATTAAGATAAGAACTATAAATGTATCTGTGTTTGATATTTCCTGTTAATCATGTTAATTACCTCTAGACATTCTGAACGATTTTGAATAACCAAAAAAAAAAAAAGTTTAAAATGATCTGACTGAAATTTGATTCTATATAGATTAGTAAACCATTAATAATTACTGAGACTTCTTCTGTAGAGAAATCCATTATCCAAAGATGTTAATCAAAAGAGTTCTGTTCCTTTTGGGGTTCTTAGTTTTCATACCCCCTGTCTATGGAGGTTGTTGCCGCCTCTTACAAAGTGGATGTAAATGCTTCTTTAACGATAAATTGATTGATTGTGCTGGACAGGGATTAACGTCTATCCCTATTATACCGGATAATACATGTGCTTGGATTATGTTTATGTCGCTTAAGCATAATAATATTCACTGCCCAATCATCAACGACTTTAAGAATCTTCCAAACCTGAGGCACATTGACTTCACAGGAAATCCTCTGCTGTGTACCTGTTTAGATTCTTTTCTAAACTTCACAGTTAAGAGCCATTGTTTCGTAAAGACATGTACCACGAGAATGTCTCCAGCTGTGTCTTGGACATCTTCTATTATATCTTACGAGAGTACCTTCTACGAGTACAAAGTATACTAAGTACGTTAGTCTCTCAGAGAAGACAAAGAGCTTATACATTTCATCATTTCCTTCAGCACCCACCTCTTCTATTTCATCTACTTCAGTGTACGCAACTAAAAGTACGAGCTGTTTTATTCCTCCGGATCAGAAGACGATTTCAACTACGCCTAATTTAACACCATCAACTGTGAGATCAAACTACACAGCTTCTATAAAGAGTCTGAACTTGTCAACTCATTCTCCCACTGCATTGATCAGTGTGTTTTCAACACCCGAGTTTAGCTCAAGACGAACATTCCAGTGGATATTAGAGACTTCAATAGCAGTCCCTGTTGCATTTTTGCTGTTAGGCTTTGGGATAGTGCTCTACAAAAATGAAAAAAATTCCTTCTCTCCATCTTCCTTTTCTTCTATCTTTTGCCACTTACTGGTTTTTGGTTGGCTTTCCACTTCATCTCCGCTCTTTCTCTTCAAAGTAGTTTGAAGTGAATCTTGTTGAAGGGAAGCTAAGAGATGCTTCATTAGAGCACCGTGAGGGTTGCATTCAAGGAGCAATCCTTTGTCGTAATCACCAAAGAACAGTGACTTACTTCCATCATCTTTTACTTCTACTGCAGTGTAGAAATCCTCATCAATGTAAATCCACATTTTTATTTTTTATCAGCCTTTCTTTCGGTTTCTCTAATATTGAGTGAATGTCCTGTGTCCTCTCGTTCAGATTATACATTCTTTTCCACATTCCATAGTATGTAACGAAGTATTTACTAAAATTCCTCAAGACACCTCAGGAATTTAGACCACCCCTCCCCCTACATTCTTAAGGGGTAGTCAGGCATTTAGACCACCCCTCCCCCTACATTCTTAAGGGGGTAGTCAGGAATTTAGACCACCCCTCCCCTTACATTCTTAAGGGGTAGTCAGGAATTTAGACCACCCCTCCCCTAGCTTAGATTATCGTTAGAATTTTGAAAATGCAAAAACTCTAATACACATTCAGGATGCACATAGGGGTTACAACAGTTTAGTAAACTACAGCAATAGAATCTGAATATCAAAGTTTTTTTTGTCGCAATAGCAACAAATTTTAGATAAAGGTGGAGGTTCAGGTATTTTTCTCACCAATTGTTCAAGAACGGCAAAGTCTTCTTCCAGAAGTGAAGCATTTTTCAACAGCAAAAACTGTGACAGCGAAAACTGTGACAGCGAATTACCCCAGCAAACTTGAAGCATTTAGTACTAGAAGCAAAAACAAATTGAGCAGTATAAGATAACAAGGTGTCACAGTCTTAATTATTTTATCCGTTTACTGCAGGGTTTTTTAAAGATGCTGCTAACACACGATGCAAGGTAAGCATTGTTTGTCTTTGTGACATTTACTAGATATATTTGCTGGGATACCTGTGGTAAACCAGCAATAAAATGACTTTGTTTTTTTTCTCCGCAACAAAATGGCAAAGTTGCACAATAGTTACCCAGGGGTCTTCAAGAACTTACCCAAGAGGCCTTTGCAGGTTTCACACAGTATCTCCTATAGGGTTCCCATCTATAGACCAATCAATTATTATGTACCAGATGTCAATCAAAGTCACTATGCTGTCAAGTGATTAAGAGAGGGCGGAGCTAGCAGATCATGTGGTAAAGTTTATGTCTCCACATGCTCTATTTCGTTGACCACCGTAATTGAAGACAGCCAAACTGGAAATCAATTTCATAAACAAGGATTTTAAGCCAAGAACATAGACAATGATTTTGAAGCGAATATTTCTAAGAATTTTCAATGAACTTCATGGGCAAAAGCTTGTTTTGGTTTATCTATTTGTGATTCATCTACTTGAACAGTATTTTGCACAAACAGTGAAGATTGATTAGGAGAACAGGGTTTCAAGTGATATAAGTGATCGTAAATTCATTCATCATCACTCATTATTCTCTTAAACTTCACAATATAATGTTATAGCCTATATTTATGTATTTATATGAACTGTTTTGGCTTCAAAGTCTACTCACAAAGGAACATGAGCTACATAGCAGTATTTATTTTAAGATTTGATTTGAGAAGCAAAATAAATAATTTGCTACACACATTCCAGGGCTTGATCTTTGCCGCTTGAAGAAATAGCAATTCATTAAAAATGTCTATAAATTATAAAATGTAAAGCAATTATGAGAGTAGTCTCCTACGCAGCCGCTATTAGTTTCATGACGCAACGCTCACTCCCCTAAGTAGTGGCTGCTTACCCGAGCACAACATTCCATTCCCTCAAATTAACCAATCACAGCTCTAGAACTAAAAAAAAATCGAGAACTAACTCGCACTATCATCACTACAAAATGGCGCACTTCGAGAGAGTGTTGGAGAAAGGGAGCACAAAATTTCAAATAACAACTTTTAACAATTATCAGAGGGTAGCTATATGTTTCATAGCATAAGGGAAAAGAGATGTGTTTATAAATCTGCCGACAGGCTTCGGAGAATCTCTCCTATTTCAAGCTTTAACCGTCTGTGTTAATGACCTTACAAATGAGCAAGAACATGATACTTGTTGTTGTGTCACTCCTGATCAATCTCATAACAAGCTACTATTATTAATATTTATCTTAGCTGTAGAACTGTAGAACATTTCTTTTAACTGAAGAGATTTTGCTGCCCCTCTAGAGCTGATCACGAGTACAATTCTCAAACTTTAAGAGGACTTCGTAGCAAGCGTTATGCAAACGAACAAACTTTGCAATTAATTATTCAAATCCACGTCAATCGCAGATATGATAAGACTTTTAATATCTCAGAACTTTTGTTAAAAACGAAAAAAAATCTTGTTATTCTTCAGACAAGATTGAGAACAGAGATAACATTTATCCTCACTTTAAGTTAGTTTTCAGAGAATGTTGATTATTCTCCTGCTTGGAATGTAGCAGTAAATCAATGTCACACTGTTCCCTGATTTGTTAACCACAGACAAAGGGAATGGAATGTTGTGCTCGGGTAAGCAGCAGCTACTTAGGGGAGTGAGCGTGGCGTGACGACACTAATAGCAGCTGCGTAGGAGACTATTATGAGAGAAGCTTTGAGCAAATATTGGCCTGTATTTACATTTTAAATGAAGCATTTTGATTTTAAAGTGGGCCGTGCAAATGTGCATGCTTTTGAGACGAGTGAGATTTAGGATTCGTTCAAAAAAAGGTAAATCTATGATTTCTTCAATCATTCGGACAAATATGGCAGCCCAGATGATACGCTAATTGATGATAGTCGATATTATCTTCGTGTAACTATGGATTAATCATCTATTACCGATAACTAATCAATATCAATCAACTAATTTTAACGATTAATATTGATTAGGAAATGAAACCAGCCAACCCTTATATGCACTTAAAATACTGGGTGTTTTCACTTATCAAATATGAAGTCTTTTGGCGTCCAAATAAAATTGATGTATTTCACCAAAACATATTTTTTAGCTTCAAGGAAATTTTAATCTCATGGAAAATGAAGTAAGAGAAATTAAATGTAACATCAAATTTAAGATTACAAGATTAGTAAGAGAAACATTGCAAATGAGTCAAAAGCTTTAGAAGCAAAGAAAACTGTTGTGTGACAACAAGATCGTTATATCTCCTCGAAACGATCTCCTCAATGAAACCAAAATACCAGGATTTTGAGATGATTCATTGCTTGCTTGCCCAAATCCTTGCAAAAAAAATCGGTTTTTATCTCAAAAAATGATTTATTTAACCCTTCAATCCCAAGACTCTGAAGGTGAAGCTGAAGAGTCAAGGGCAGCAGTTCTTTCTAAATTTGATCGACAAAAGTTTATCTGTTCTTCCAAAACGAACTTTAAGCGAGTTCTCACCTTACGATCTCAAGGGACTTGCAGTAATCTTTGAATATGGAGAAATCTGATATCTCTTCTTCCTATAATGACTTGTATTTATTTCGTATTTTAGTCTGACTCGAAGTTCATTCAAGATTCCAAGCGCAAACAAAAATCAAACGCCGAACGAAAACTGACTTCAATAGTCTGCTTGATGAGGCCGTAAAATCCAACCAAATCGCACAAAATAAAGATAATTTACCACAAAACATTGCTAAATTCCTAAATAAGCATTAAAGCATAATTTATTTCGGATATTAAGTTTTTTTCAAGCAATAAATCGTTCAACTTGAAGCTAAATTGTTGAGAATGAATCCCGCCAAAACATGGCGACGAGCAACCGAACTCTTTACGATCAATTCATTTCTAAAATATTGCTCTAAATAAATAAATTAAACAATAAATGGCTAATATGATAGGTCCTTTTACCTTTAGGATGCAGTATGAGCCCGTAAAGATCCATATTTGAGAAATAAAAGAAGGATTTTTAGTCAGAAAATATTCGCACAAGAACTTTTCTCGTCGACTGCTCCTGTTATACCACGTGACTGCCTCGTTTACATGTCAACACAAACCAACACCACAGGGGAGGGGAGGGGATTGATTCATGGTTCAGAGTGACTTTGTATAAACATTTTTGGAGTGAAAATAAAATATTTCCGACAAACAACTCCAAAATATCTTTTTCCAAACGCACTACAACGATTATAAGACACTTTTTATTTTATTTTCATAGGAAAGTAAACCATTTGTATGCTGCCTGGCTGCGGTGATCAGATTATATATTCTAATAATATATTATAATTTTTTTTAAATATACATTTCTACCACTATATTGATATCTTTGTTTTATCCATTTCTCATTTTCCCGTCCATTTTTTTATCATTTTTTATTATTTTTGTAATCTTTTGCACTTTTTGCCCGAATGGTTGGGGTCAGACCAGAAAATATTTATCATATCACAAAATTTTTGGTTTAAACTTAAAATAATTCAGCTAAAGTTAATAAATAATAGGCGCGTAATGGAGGAGGGCTGGACGAGTTTCTTCAGCCCTCCCACGTCTACCCGTCCAGCCCCCATCACGTGACGTCTTCTATGATAATTTGTGTCATTTATTGTTTTCCCACTTATGTTCTATTACTTATCCCTTTCCCATCTATGTTCTATCATTCATCCCTTTCCCATCTATGTTCTATCATTTATCCCTTTCCCATCTATGTTTTATCATTTATCCCTTTCCCATCTATGTTTTATCATTTATCCCTTTCCCATCTATGTTCTATCATTTATCCCTTTCCCATCTATGTTCTATCATTTATCCCTTTCCCATCTATGTTCTATCATTTATCCCTTTCCCATCTATGTTTTATCATTAATCCCTTCCCCATCTATGTGTAGGACTCAAGAAAAATCGGAGAATTTTATTCCCTTTTTCATTGTTGTCTTATTTTCTAATTATAAAACTACAAATCGTTTGCTCACCAGTATATTTCACCCAGGGTAACAAAACGTTCATTCATTTGCTCTCAGTGAATTAATCAGCAAGTGATTACTGAGCTGCAAAGGGCCTATTAGTGTGCCTTATAAAAATAATGCATTTGTTGTTTGAGGTTCAAAGCTGTACTTTTTAACAACCGACCTCATGTCTTTTTTACCTAAAGATGGTTGTATCTATATATTTGACCTTCCTCTCGAGTTATATCGATTAAGCATTTATACAATATCCAACCCTGAGAGCAATGTGATGATACAGTAACTAACGTGATTAACTTGAAAGAACAAGGGGGATTAGCTCAAATGGTAGAGCGCTCGCTTTGCTTGAGAGAGGTACCGGGATCGATAACCGGATTCTCCAAGTTAAGTTTTTTGCTGAAGCTTGTTTCTATTTAAATGCATGATTACTTTCTGATCTGATCTAGGCTAAAGCGAAGCGCAACAGTTACGTCATAAAAATGAAGACAAAGGCGAATTTCAGACAAACAAACTTACAAGTTTACTTTCAGCAGATAATTTTCATAGCCGATCGCAAGTGATCTTACTTTAAATGGGTTATTATTCTAACTTTAAGTAAAAATAACAAAATCAGTTATGCAATTTTTGTCTGTCTGAATCTTAAAGTTATTTTTACCTCGAGCGTCGAGCGTGGATCATTCGAAACTCTACCTTGCTCAACAAGGAAATTGACACCTCCCATGAGCCCCCATGAGATCCTGCATCATGCAAATGTGGTGGAATACCATCATCCTTTGACTGGTTTAACGAGCTCTTACTGGCACGTAAAAGCTTACATTTGTCAGTTATCTTCCCTCAGTAAAATCGATGTAGAATTAACGTCACGCTATGTTCATAAGACTGCTCACACATGATTGCGCTTGATGTGGTTATAGAGGCTGACTAGTTTGTAGTAAACTAGGAATGAACACCCATTTTGATCAAAGTGAAACAACTTCGGTTGCACACTGTTCTATGAAACGCCCGTGAAGCAAACCTCACCCAGCTTATCCACGTCTTAAATATTTTACATCTCTATTGCATTGTTTTTGTAAATGTTTTTCACATTTCGAAAGGGTATTAGTAAGAAGTTCCCCTTCTAATAACGATTCTTATGAAGCGATCTTCAAAGTAATGCCTTTGTAGCTCAAAGAAATCATCGAAGCGATTGACTGCATAGTTTTATCTGATTAATTATGCTTATGGTTTACAGGAGGAGCTCGAGCGGAAAGAGTTGAAACTTTTTTTTATTAATGCCTTCCCATTTTCGAAATTGTGAACTGAATTATTACTACTTTGTTTCTCACCATTATTATCTTTACTAATAGCGGAAACAATTAATTCAGAACGACTATTCAACAGCTTCAGTGATTTTTACCCATATTTCTTTCGGTCCAGTCGCGTAGGCTTGAGCCGGTCGACGACAACGTCTATTGAATCGACTGTATGATAATCGATTACATTACTCACTTGGTACGAATCTGCTGAGCCGCTCGGACGTTCCGTCCCCTCTCTCCCGGACAGATCTGCCAAAGGATGAACGGAAGGCTTCTTAACCTTCTATGGCGAAGGAGTATCGGCAAATGGATTAGGTGTGTCGATAAAACCCTATCATTTATCCCTTTCCTATCTATGTTAATCATTTATCCCTTTCCCATCTATGTTCTATCATTTATCCCTTTCCCATCTATGTTCTATCATTTATCCCTTTCCCATCTATGTTCTATCATTTATCCCTTTCCCATCTATGTTTTATCATTAATCCCTTCCCCATCTATGTGTAGGACTCAAGAAAAATCGGAGAATTATATTTCCTTTCTCATTTTTGTCTTATTTTCTAATTATAAAACGGCAAATGGCGTATTTCATCGGATAAAATCAACGAAACATACCCTATACGTAAAATTCCAGATATCTTATTACCATATGGTCCGGGTTCGATTCCCGGTGTGGGAAATGTTTTGGCATATTTTTTTAATATATTTTCACCAAACAATTCAAGTGAAAGCGGTCATAATTCGAGCGATACATGGGAATTAGCGTGCCGTATAATAAACACAAATAATGCATTTGGTTTTTCAGGTTCAAAGTTCTTTTTAGTATTGAGTTTAAGGGCTTTTTTAACAACCGATCTCATGTCCTTTTTAAATAAGGATGGTTGCATCTATACATTTGACCATCCTCTGGAGTGATATCGATAAAACATTTGTACAATATGCAACCCTTTAAGTAGGGTAATGTGATAATAGCGTAACTAACATGATTATCTTGAAAGAACAAGGGGGATTAGCTCAAATGGTAGAGCGCTCGCATAGCATGTGAGAGGTACCGGGATCGATACCCGGATTCTCCAAGTTACGTTTTTTAGCTATAGCGTTTTTCTATTTAAATGCACGATTACTTTCTGATCTGATCTAGGTTACAAATTTGTATGTTTTGAACAGATGAACAGATAAACAGATGGACAGATGGACAGATGGACAGATGGACAGATGGACAGATGGACAGATGGACAGATGGACAGATGGACAGATGGACAGATGGACAGATGGACAGATGACGCAATAGTCACTGAGCCTAAGGCGAATAATTGCTTTAGTATTTTTGTGTCTACTGCATATCAATAAGCAGTAGACACTATAGAGTGCAAACAATTAATCCGTAAAACACTAATTACTAAATAGTACAAAATAGTGCTAGTTAAACAATAGAAAACAATGGAATTTGCACGAAATTGTGCTATTTAGTAGTACTAAAGTTTCGCGGTTGTATTGTTTGCATTCTACCATCGAGTTTACTTATATATACTTCATATCCTATTTGATTAGCGAAAAATATAGCTAAATGACATAAGAAATAAATGACATAAAGTTCATCCCGGTGTAAAGGTTGTAAAACTTCGGATTACTTTCGGATCCCACGTGCACAGCTAGCGGCGCATGGCGAGGATAGCCGATGGTATCCGAAGTCCCGCGTACAGGCTGGTCAACTTGTTTGCTCGGTTTGCGACTGCTAACGCCATATTCACGAAGCAGGCGCTTTGATTCTGAAGCCGAAATTAGACCGCCGTATGCTACATAGAAGAGTCGATTGACTGCGGAGAAGTATTTGCGTTCCAAGGCTGATACTTTCAGGAAATGAAGTACAATAAACAAGCTTTCAGATCAAATAGTTTTAGTGAAAATAAAATATATACCAGGTGATGATTTAGGGCATTCAACTTAGGCTAAAATTTGCTTCGCGTTGGAGCTCCTTGAAATGCCATCAAAAAAAATTGCCAAAAAGCGAAGAAAAATTATTTTCCCAAAAATATTTTTTATCGCTTTTGGAGTCTGATAGTTAGTTAAAAGGTTAAAAAAGTATCAGATCGACACGATTATTTTCGAACGAGTGAGGCCTTCTTAAATTTGAATAATATTTTGGGCTGTTCACACCGGTCCAGAGCGGACCGGAAGTCGATTTTTACATTTTCGTAAAATTTGCCAAAATAAAAAAGCGCTCGAAGTTTTAAAGTAGATTTTTTGAAAGAGCTTGCCAAATGGTATCTTCTGACAAAATATGAGAAATTTGAAAATTCCTTCGCTGTCCCGCCATTCTCGACCGTTACGGACAGCCACTCTTAATAAGGGTAAGCCAACCATTACATTAAGGTCATTCTAACTTTGTATTGCGCATGCGCAAAACTTTTTTTAAAGATATATATTTGTTATTATTTCATAGGTGTTTAGTAAACTTTATTATCATATGACCCGTACGGCCCTGCTCGCGCGCTCTAATAAAACCATTGGAAAAAGTCACGTGATGGGGGCCGGACGGGTTGACGTAAGCGGGCCGGAAAAACCCGTCCGGCCCTGCTCGAATCCGCGCGCTTTCCTTTTTTAAATTATTCTCATTTTCGTGAGGGTCATATGATAAAATGCTTATTGACTGAGTTAGGTCGGGCCGTACGGGAAAATATTTGGCTCTCGGTCATTTGTACGGACCACGCTGAGTAGTATAGGGGATGGGGGTTCCAAAACAGTGACCAATGGAGGATTACCCGTCTAAAGTGAATTCCTCGATTCGTACCGCGATTACCCGCATCCCGTGTTTATGTAGTTAAATATGTTAGTCTATATATGGAGTGCGAAGAATGTAAGAGAACTTTTAAGAAAGAAGCGGACTTAAAGAAGCATTTGAAGATGAAGACGAAATGTATGAGCAGCTATGATTGTGGGTGTGGTAAGAAGTTCGATACGAAGGTTAGATCGTATTGGCATTGTCAGGACTGTGAGTATGACTACGATGATCGGAAAAGGGTCTGGAATTAGGTATAAGATATTTCCTATTATATATGGAATCCCAAACCAATTTCGAAACGGTGTCAATACCCGGTAACGGTGAGATTGACGTTAGACAGTTTTGGCGTCAGTCAGAAAGGAAGGTTAAAAGGACTCTTCGAAAAGGTATAGAAGAATTAGGAGACCTGAAAGCGAGTATAATGGTAGAAGTAAGTCTGTCAAAAGACGAGGTAATAACGGCAGCAATGTTGCGATCGAAGTCGTTAGTGATATTAGAGTCCACGAACCTGGATAGGTCACTTAACGAAGCCTTAGAAGCAATAATGGAGTCGCTGTCTAACTACACGAAAGAAGGATCAGGTTGGACAGTGGAGGAGGTAGAAGGTATGGAGGTTAGCATGGCAAGGTACGTGCCAATACGAGGAGGAAGTTATGTACCCCTGCCGGCGTGGGTAGAAAGGAAGAAGGCAATCGTTAACGTAAAGAATGACGACAACCGCTGCTTTATGTGGGCAATACGATCCGCGCTGTATCCAGTAGATGATAATCCCTGTAGACCAAGCAAATACCCAACAGACGATTTAGAGTGGGATGGCGTGGAGTTCCCAATGCAGCTGACAGACATACCGATATTCGAAGAGGAAAATGACCTAGCCATTAACGTTTACGGAGCCACAGACCAAACAATAGTACCACTAGTACTGTCGAAGGCGAAAGGAGAACGAATACACCTCTTCTACTACGGCGGGCACTACTCATGCGTTAAACATATCAGCAGACTGTTTTACAGACACACCAAGCATAAAGGTAAGAAATACTTCTGCGATTGCTGCTTATTATCGTTTACCTCCTTAAAGTCCCTAAAGGAACACGACGAAATATGTCGCGGAGTCGAAGAAGTGGCGCAACGGATCCAGATGCCCACAGATAAGAACCTATCGTACTCAGACCATCAAAAGCAGATGCAGGTGCCTTACGTGATATATGCAGACTCTGAAGCGTTGATAACTAAGGAAGAGCAGAAAAGTGGTGCCACGAATAAGGTGGGATTACACGAGATCTGCTCCTTTGGTTACATAGTAGTCAGATCAGACGGTAAGGCCGACCCTCCTGTAATTTACCGAGGTAAGAACGCAGCTAATGAGTTTCTAGAAGCATTGCGAGAAGAGGAGGGGGAGATTAGAGAACAATTAAGACGTCCAAAGAAGATGGAATTTACCAGAGAGAACCAGGAGGCTTTTAAGAAGGCAAAAAAATGCCACATTTGTCAACATACGCTTCTTCAGTTTGGAAGACGAGCCAAGAAAGCGTGGGATGAAGATGGAAAGTATTTAGGAGAAGCTCATTTTAAATGCGGGAAGTATGCTAAGAAGGGGGAAAAGCCCAACAAGCCTTCCACCCACTGCATTCATTGTCATAAAGCATTCGTTGAGGATTTCTATGTGGATAAGGTTAGAGATCACTGCCACATCACGGGTAAATACAGAGGGGCGGCTCATTGGAAATGCAATATAAACTTCAAAGTAGATCCAGAAATGGAAATACCCGTATTCTTTCACAATTTAAGGGGTTACGACAGTCACTTACTCTTACAAGGAACAGACGGCTCCGAAGTAAAGTGCATACCCAACAACAAAGAAAGGTACATGTCCGTAACTGTGGGCAAGCTAAAGTTCTTAGATTCGCAGCAGTTCATGGCGGACTCCTTAGCAAACTTGGTTAAATACAATACGGAGTTCCCCATTTCCAGTCAATACGGCGCGGAAAGGAAAGGAGTCTACCCATACGAATACATGGACTCCTGGGATCGCTTTGAAGAACCCCTACCACCCAAAGAGAGATTCTACAGCACCCTAAACGAGTCCGGCATAAAGGACGAGGAGTACCAGCATGCGTTAGATGTGTGGGAAAAGTACTCCTGTGAGAATATGGGGGACTACCACGACATCTACTTAAGGTCTGACGTTGTTCTACTAGCGGACGTCTTTCAAAGCTTCAGAAAGATGGCAATGGAATACTACGGGTTGGATCCAGCGAACTTCTACACGGCTCCTGGGCTTAGTTGGAGTGCGCTGCTAAAGAAGACGAACGCGTAACTGGATCTCCTAACGGAATACGACATGTACCGCTTTATGGAAGACGGTATCCGCGGCGGCGTTTGCGGGCCCAGCAGACGATACGCAAAAGCGAACAATCCCACGGTGAAGTACGACCCGGAGAAGCCAACCACATACATCTTCTACTTAGAAGCAAACAACCTTTACGGTTGGGCAATGTCGCAGTACTTACCTGTACGCGACTTCGAATGGGACAACATAAAGCCCATAGAGTTTTACCTAAACGTAGGCAAAGAAGACGACAAAGGTTACGTGCTGGAGGTTGATTTGGAATACCCAGAGTACCTGCACGACGCACACGATGAGTTCCCATTAGCACCAGAAGCAATAGAAATACCATTTAAGCAGCTGAGTCCGCTGCAGAGGGAAATGTGCCCTGGCTACAAACCGTACAGGAAGCTAACGATGAACCTAATGGACAAGAAGAAGTACGTGGTGCATTACCGCAACCTGCAGTTCTACGTGCGACACGGAATGCGCGTGAAGACGATCCACCGCGTTTTGAAGTTCACGCAGGAACCATGGATGCGCTCCTACATTGACATTAACACACAAAAGCGTACGCAGGCAAAGAATGACTTCGAAAAGAACCTGTTCAAACTAATGAACAATAGCGTATTTGGTAAGACAATGGAGAACATCCGCAAGCGCGTAAGCATAAAGATAGCCAGCACCAGAGAGGAAGCAGAAGCATACGTGTCACAGCCTGGATTCGTTAGATACGTAGAAATGTTAAACTTCTACGTGATCCACATGAAGAAGGCGAACCTATTCCTGAATAAACCCGTATACACGGGGTTTACAGTGTTAGGCCTATCAAAGTTGCTCATGTATGAGTTTTACTACGACAAGCTAAAGCCGAAATACGGTAATAAGTGCCGCCTCTTATACACCGACACCGATTCCTTGATACTAGAGGTGCAGACGGAAGACATTTACGAAGACTGCGTTTCCGACATCGATGAATACGACACCAGCGATTATCCGAAAGACCACTTCCTTTACTCCCCTAAAAACAAGAAAGTAATTGGGAAAATGAAGGACGAGATGAAAGGAAAACCCATCGTGGAATACGTGGGGCTAAAACCAAAGATGTACAGCGTGCTAAAGCTGGACGGTGTAGAAAACAAAGCTAAAGGCGTAAAAAAATACGTGGTTAAGAAGGACATAACCCACGATTCCTACTTAAAGGTCCTGCGTACGCGTAAGGAACAGCGACATAAGATGAACAGCCTGCGAAGCTACGGACATCAAATACACAACGTTACGCAAGAGAAGGTGTCCCTGTCAGCATTTGATGGTAAGAGATGGATGTGCGACGAAGGCTTCCATACGATAGCATTCGGACATCACACGATAAGCAGTTCTTCTTTGACGAACCCACGCGTGGGACCATCATGAAGATAATACAAGATGGGCTGACCCTTCTTAGCTATCGCACTTCCGATCTGGTAAGTTTCCAAAGACCAATTAGGATCCGTAGCTCTTTTGGATCCTCCTTCTAATTCACCCGGCTCATAGAGATATCGAACCGTGACATAGCCTAATCTCTTTTCCTGGGGGAAGACCGCCCTTGAACTTCTGACGTAGGACTTGTGTTCCACGTGTTTCTTTTTCATAGCATCCCTGGGTTTTATTCCCGTAGCCCTGGCCGCCTCGTTGTTCAAAGCCGCGACGACCTACCAAATTAGACAAATCATAACACAAAGAAATGGGAGTGTATTCTACCAGGTCAAATGGATTACCTTTGGGCAGAAACTTGGACATAAGAGAAGACTTTTCTCCATTGCTTTAACTATTGACCAAGTTGCAATAGACTTCGTAAGAGGATGCAACTTTCCATTTCATGGGTATGGCTGTGTCGGTAATTGTCTTGCGCGAGGCACATAATAAAGATCCCAATGGGTCAAACTTTCCAAAAGTTACTGAATAGTTTGGCATATTATGTTTGAGGGTCATTTCGTGCGGCAATCCTGTGGTGAGAGTATAACCGTGTTTTGCTAATTCCTTGGCCAGTGTGATTGGTGTGTAATGTCCATCGGGCAGCATTACGGCTTGTTAATTAGATCCTCCTGTATGCTCAGTGACTATGCCCCCAATTAGGTTATACCAAGAATTGTACAAAGAGCAACTTACGAGCCGAACCTTACAGGCTTTGATGGGAGGATTCAAATAAGTGGTAAAGTTATTTTTGTCGCTTTCCAAAAAGACGATCATTATATTCTAGGCGCCAATGGCGCCACTAGAGGCTAAGCGTAGTTTAGACTAGATACGCCAAAGCTACGCCTCCCGCCAGCCCTGCAACTCCTACGAAGACCAACTCATTGTCTTTTTGTTTCTTAGAAGGCTGGTAGTAATTCTTAAACTGAGGCCTTCTTAGCCCCGTCGATGCCGCGGGGTGCGCCTGCGCATAGAGCTTAAAGGCGTAGTCTGTATTTTCAAAGTTCTTATCCGCCTGCATTTTGTCTTGGTAGTTCTTGTCCAACCAATCCCTGTAAGCTTGTCTTTTTTCATTCCAAGCTGCCACGTCCCTTTGATATTTCTCCAGCGCTAAGTCGTGTCTCTTCCTTTCAGCGGCTAATTCTCTGCTGCGATCACCTCTAACTAATCTATCCAAATACTGACCACCATAATTAGCTCCAGTGAATGCTAAAGCTGCAATGACTCCACCTACGACCACGCTAGCCATTTATACATTAGGGATGTACTTTTCCTTCCGTAGGTAATCCTTTACCATGATAGCCCCGCCAACGGCAGCGGTCATCTTAGCAAAATTAGCGAAGCTCTTGCTTGGGTCTTCAGTAAAGTCTTCTTTGAGCATCTTCTTGCCTACCCAACCGATGCCCGCAACAATGGAAGTAATAATAGCTGCTTCTTCAACAGTTTTCAATAACGCGGTTGACATTATATTACAGAGCGAGAAGGTTATTACTCCATTACGGGTATTTTGCTTCTCTTAGGGGGCTCCTGCGTCACATGCACGGGTTCTACTTTTGGCTTCGTAGCCCGCCATTGTAAGTAGAGGCTGCCTGCTGCTATAGCAACTCCTAACACGCCAATGACGTACCCAGGATTAATAAAGGATTCGCCTTCGTCCTCCACCTTTTCTTCTTTTTTGGCTTTGTTCTTCCTGTTCATCTCTGCGAGCTTCTTCCCGGCAGCGACTCTGCCTGGAGATTTAGCCTTGGTAATCTTTTGCTCCTCTTGGGGCTGCTCCTCCGCCTTCGATTCACTCATTTATATCTAAGGACTTGAAGGACTTGATAAGTAACTTAAGGTGACCTGGGTAAGTACTTAAGGACGACTTGACTAAGTACTTGAGGCGACCTGGGTAATTCCTGAGGATGACTTAAGTAAGTACTTGATCAGGTACCTCAGCAAGTGCCGCCTGGAAGACCTTTTCAACGTCCCTTTCCTTCTTAAAGTCCTTCCAAGACGTCGTAAGTTCCTTCAAGTCAACGTGCTGAGCTACGTGCAAAGCCGCAGAGGCGACTGCCATTAACTTACCGCACTTCAAAGACAACCACCCACAGGTTATCTTACGTTCTTGGGATATGACATAGTCATCTCTTGTGTCCTTCTGCAGTTGCTCCACGTCGTCTATGGGCAGCGCAAGTCCGAGGAGTTTGGTGGCCAGCTTAATGGCGGAGTCTGCTACGGCGTCCGTGGTCTTACTTGCAAGGGCGGCCTCGTACCTCTTATGGAACTTCTTTACTTCCTCTTCCGACAGCTTATTAACTTGCTCATGGGTAAGTTCCTTGCCTATCATTTCTTTGCACTTCCCAGAAGACACAAGGATGTTGAGTTGTTCCTTGAGGTTACTTTCATCTAGCTGTGTGGGGACTTCATCTATCAACTGCTCAATCTCCATATACATTAGGAATCGAAGATTCCAACCGTGTACGGAAACCTCAAAGAGAAGATCATTTTGAAATGTTGGTGCGTCTTTAGATGCCGCATGTATTCGTGTAACTGTTCCTTGGATATCTCACCACCGTAGTCGCTTAAGATGGTTTCCAGGTCAGACTTGCTCGGAGTATAAAATACTACGAGAGATCCTATGTTTTCCCTGAAGGGCTTAGAGACGCTGGTAAGCTGCTGCGAGAGCAACCAAACGCTAATGTTTTCATGTCTACCACTAAAGGCGAGTTTAACAAGCTCCGATGTGCGCCTTTTTACGTCGTCCCCACAGGCAATGTCATCTAATATGAGCAAGGTTTGCGTATCTTTAGGGAATTGTTTGTGCCAGAACTTAAGATGTCCAGATAACTCGTTGGGTCTAAAGGGTCCTAATAGCTGCTCTACCACGAACTGGGTCTTTCCGCAGCCGGTGGGTCCTACTATCAAAGCAGTGCAGGGCATGTGATCTGGGTTCATATATTCCAGCAAACATAGTTTGCTTCTAGGGGATTTTCACTAGTTGCCTTTCTCGAAGGGAACTTGTTCCCTGATATATATGGAGCCCGTGGAAGCAGTCAAAGCAATGGTTAACGTCGTCAAAGAAAAGTCAGACCTGGAAAGAACCGTAGAAATGCAAAGGGAGGAGATAGACCGGTTGAATGAACGCGTAAAGGAGCTTTATGAGGAAATGTGCGGTCGGAAGCGCGCAGAACGGTTTGGCGCTTTGATAACGATGGCAACGTGGGCTAAGGAGTCGGTCGTGGACTTTATGAGATATCCCATTTAGGACTACGAAAATCCACTAAATATTTATTAAATATTTATTATATATGGAGTGCACACACTGCAACAAGAAGTTTAGCTCTAAGCAAATGTTAAGATACCATGTCGAAAAGAAGGTTTGTAGGAAGCCGCGGGGAAAGACTTGTGAACACTGCGGTAAGGAGTTCAGCAGCAAGCAGATGTTAAGATACCACGTGGAAAAAAGGGTGTGCTTAAAGGATATCTGCGAGCGCTGTGAGGAGGAAAAGGAAAATAATTGGCATCGTTTGCGCTGCTTAACGCGGTATGAATTAGGCGGCGTAGCGTGTGAAAACCACGGCGACATTGCGGCGCGCTGTTGTCCAAAGGAGACAAAAATGCGGTTAATACGTCAAAAAAAGGAGATCGACATGCGCTTTGCTATGTTTGACCGCGCGGAAGGCGTGCGCTGGGAAGATAGGGAATATTGGGAGGCAGACTGTGAACGCTGCGGATGTAGAAGGGATGGGCAACATGTTTGGCAGTGCTTGTACGTGCGCGCCGATCCAATTACCTTCGAAGAGCATACGAAACGCATTAGGAAGTGGTACGACGATGCTATGTCTTAAGAAATGCCACCCTACCATGGCACATAGGTACAAGCAAATCTGAAAAGTGGTTTGCGACCGCCTTATTTATCATTTATTATTTATTAATAATAATAAATAAATAATAAGGCCCCCTTAAGATGGTTTCCGGGGCATTTAATAAATAATAAATAAGAATAAAGGCATTCTTAAAATGGTTTTCAGGTCTTTTAATAAAAATTTAATAAGAAATAAGCCTTCCTTAAAATAGTTTCCAAGGTATATGATAGCCTACGCAGCAGCATTCCTAGGAGGATTCCTAATAACCCTTTCAATATATGGACTGTATTACATGCGAACCCCCTGCAGATTGCATCGTTAAAAAAGAGTCGCCGAGCAGAGATACGACTGCCGACGACTCTACCTTAGACGCGTCTAACCACATAGAGGCGAAGGAAGGACGCACTTTGCGACGTCAAACGCCCAGCGGCCATCCTGCTTACCATACGACCTCAGATGCGTGAACTCCTGTCCTTCGATGACGTATCGGACGCGATCTGGCGCCCACAGGCTGTACGTGACGCCCTCATGCGCCAATAACAACCGTAGCCTATCAATATCTTCGAAGGCTACGTAATTTTTTATTTCGTAGGTAACGCCCTCATTTAAGTCTCTCCAGTCTATCTGCCTTACCGCCTCAAACGTCATATATTCTATGGAATATCTTTAAATGCGTCCTTAGAGTCTGCGCGCTTTTAAAGCGCTTGCAGCACCACCTACATGGTAAGCGCATTCCTTGTGCATACTCTGTGATGGCTCTGCAGATGTCGTCGTAATCATTGCTGATCATTACTTTATAACCATTCTGCTCATACCGCTGCAGCAGCAGGCGTTGATCCTCAGATAATGCCCCGTTGCCTTTTGAGTCTTCAGCTCTACGCAAAAACCACGGTATCGCACGTGTGCATTAAGGATTAACAAGTCGGGTTGACCGCGTTGATATCCTTTCTGCCAGCACTTTATACGCTTGCCGTCGCTGTCCTGCAGTTCGCCTAGGCCGGGGGTCACGAGCATTTGGGGGTAAAACCTGCGGATGTAGTCCACTACCTTTTTATGCAGGTCGAATTCATTTTCGATCTTGAAGACCAACTTGTTAGGACTGTCAAAACGCCGCTCTATTTCATACTTGCCTGTCTTACGCAGCGCGGGTAAGCAGCAGGTAGGGGGACTCGCGATCGATGCCAAAGATATACGGGTTTAACTCGCGGATTTACGAAGACGGGTACAGCAGATTTACCGCAAACGGAGGTTAAAATATCTTATAAATATACGATGCACGAATGTAAGAAGTTCGTTAACGACTTTTGCATAATTTGTCTAAGACCTAAAGTTATCGTACCTAAGCCAGAACCCTTTTGGTGTTGTGGTAAGAAAATGCAAATAGAAGACGACACGTCAGCACAGTGTTACGAATGTAGTAAGAATATTCGTAATGCCGTACCAAATGCTACCAGAGAGCAGTATTACGCCAATGGAGGTCGTAAGAAGACTCCATACAAAAGAATAAAATACTTCAGAGACTGGATGAGTCATATCCAAGGTTATCGACCGGTATATTTAAACAACGAAGTAAAGAAGAAAATCATAGACCATTTAGAAGAACCAACCCCACAAAGCCTACGGAAGACATTGAAAAAATTAAAACTAGGGAAATATTACAAAGCTATTCCCTATCTTTTGTCTGAAATTACCGGTAAGTCTATTCCTGAGGTTTCTGATATGACAAAAGCCGAGTGGATGTTTTGTCGGCTGGATAAGGATATTCCTTATTATCCTGACGTAATTTACGAAATATTTTACAAAATTGACCCCAACCACCCCCTGTTAGGATGGATTCCGAGGCGACAATAACATATTACGCGTAATAATTCGCCAAATAATTCATATTACGCGTAATAATTCGCCAAATAATTCATATTACGCGTAATAATTCACTGAATTTATATTACGCGTAATAATTCACTGAATTTATATTACGCGTAATTTCTAGACTGACGTTCGATATGTAAATAGAATCCTGTCACGCTCTTTTCGAAGCAGATGTTTACTGAGCAAGCTTTCTTTGAAGCTCTTCTTTCGCTTCTTGATAGATCTTTTTGCGAGATTCCTCGGAAAGATCTTTTACGACTGTTTTTTTATTCCTTATGTCCGACTTTAATTTCTCGTATTTGTCTTCTTCGGCCAGAATAAGCGAGAATTCTACGTCGTCTATCTTTCTGTCACGCAAAGCCTTTGAGACAAGATCGGTAATTGTATTTACTTTAGCCCTTGACAGAGCTATTGTCGTGTCATGCTTGGATATTTTCGTGGATAGCTTTTTCATAATACCCGTAGCAACAGCAGAAATAATACCACAGGTTGCCCCAACGCCGGCCAAAGGAACTCCAACGATTATTCCCGGTCCGGTAAGCGAAGTAGCAACGCCGGAGCCCGTTAACACAACAGAAATGGATCCTGAAGTTATCGCAATCTTATGTAGCGTACTCCGTGCTCTGACGTACTTTTTTCGGACTTTTTCGTAGTGTTTCGTTTGCCCTTCCAAGTAAGCCAGGATTAAGTTCGCTTTATTAAGCCTGAAGTTTTCGGCGTTCATCTCATTAGGACCTGTGTCCTTAGTGGTAGTATGGTAGTTTGAAACATCTGGGTACAACTGAGGTGCTGAAGGTATAACATCCATTATATATACTAATGTACGACGCTTTTGGGAATGATATTGAGGAGCAGCCACATCACGACAACAGGGATTATGCCAACTGGAGAGCATTTAGGAAGATGTTTCCGCATGCAGACCCTAGTAAGTTCGAAAGAAGACCCGATGGGATTTACTATAAAGGCTCCAGAATGTACAGCAATGCGGACTTGGAGCCAAAGAACCCAAAACCCGAGCATAAAGAAAGGCAGCCTAATTTTCCAGAGAATTTATTACCGGCAACGGAGGATTACCCATTTTACGATAACAAAGGCGGCGCAAATGACTTTGCTAAGATGGTTACCTCCTTAGAAATCCCCGTGGGTTCTACGACTTTCAAAATAAAAGTCAGAGACATCTTTAGAGAAACTGCCATGAAACATACCTCAGGGAAAGAATCCAGAGAATGGTTATCAGGTCCCAACATGCGGTATTGGCCGCAGCAGTTAAACTTTGCTGTCTGGGCTGCTACTAAAGGATGCGGTATAGCCGCGGACATGTTCCATATTCCTTTCCTGCGATTTCATGTTGCTTTTACTATTCGTAGGATATTGTTTGAGTTAGGAGCACCGCTTCCTAGTGACACTATCTTTAAGCCGAAGGATAACGAATATGACAAAGTCGCATGGGAGCGATTAAGGAATGAGTTTAAGCTTACCAACTCCGATTTTCGCAACAAAGAGGGTGCCGCCCATGGTTTAGGAGAGACTTACACCTATGCTTCGTATGTTGGCGCCAGCATAGAAACTCCGGGTATGGGGTATCCTAGCAGATGGGAATTCTCCGACTTAGGGGGTAAAGCGTCAAAAGGTGACTTGATTTACTTCATAGAAAGCAAAGAGAAATATCCTTGGGCGCCTTTCTTTGCCGCAAAGGGCATTGGACTGAAGAACCTAGCAAGGATTAACCGCAGCATTGAAGCCTTTGTTTACTGCATTCTAGGAGCACAGGTTAGCACTCGCAGCCCCATCGTAGATGCCAGTGGTGCGTCACAGGAAACGCAACAAGTATTCCTTGTCCTCTTCGAAAGCGCTGTTATCGAGAATGAGATTTCTAAGTCAGTTCAAAGATATCAACTTGCGGTGCAGCAATCTAAAGTGCGGCTAGATTACGCCTTGTCGCCCGGTTGTTGGCTAATGCCAAGTAATTTGGTCATCAACGCCGATTCCATCGTGGGTTACAACAACAAACTTCGACAAGCTACTAAGGATATGAAGTTTGGGGTGAATGACGTGAACTCTGACACTCTTAGGAGCATCCCCCATTTCGTGGAGAAGCCTAAGAAGGAGCACATAGAAAAGCCCACGCCAAAGAACGTAAAGAAGAAGGTCCTGCCTGCGATACGTGAGGAATATGACCATAACTTACTAAAAGCCGGCTTAGCAGCTGCAAGCATTGGTCTGAGCTATTATATATGGCGATGAATAACCCCTACGTAGCTGGAGTAGATTGTGTCTATACGACTTACACAGGCGAGAAAAAATACACCCAGGCATCTTGGGTTGATGTCACCGGGATGTCTATACACCTGAACTACTCAGGAAAGAAGCTGATAATATGCAGTATTTGCATTGGCACGAGTAGTCATGCCAACGTGGGCTTCAGGTTCCTAGATGACAACGGCGTATTGCAGCCTATACGCGCAAAGACAAACAACAGGGAGCCTACGCATTTTTCAGTAGAACCGCCCCCCGGCAGCGATGAAAATCTATCAGTTTGGACTTTTCACATGGTCGCCGATTGCCGTGGGAAGGTAAAGCTACAAATGAGAGTAGACGATACTGGAAGCGTTTGCGTAAATAGCATAGAAAATCAAAGGGATACAGCCTATAACCACGCGACCATTAGCACTCTTACGGTGCTTAGCCTCTAGAAGGGAATTTATTCCCTGTAATATATGAATCCGCATGCGAAGGAAGACTGGTTTTTTCATTACCTAGAGGAAAAAACCTATGTAGATAATGTTTGGCATGACGCTGGATTGTGGGTGGAGGTTGGGGGTTTAGGATTGGTTATATGCACTATTTGCATTTCAACGCGGTACTCCTGTAACGCCGGGTTTAGAATCGTTGATGAGAACAACCAGCCATTGCAGCCTTACAGAAAGAAGAACAATACTAGGATTCCAGCCCATTTTTCCTCGGAACCCTATAAGTATAGTAGGGAAAACCTAACGGCAATAACTTTTCACATGATAGCCAATTGCCGATATGCAAAGCTTCAACTTCGACCCAGCGATGGGGGCGGCAGCCGCATTCGACTAAATGCCTCTACGCCGCTGGTCAATCCCCCACCAGACGCTATTTGGAATCATAAGTCCATTTCTACTATGAGCGTCCTACCCTTGTTACCGCATTATCAAGGCGGCGCGAATACTATCTTTACTTATCCCCAGTCGAGGACGCCTCGGGCGCCCGACGACGATAAGCCGCCAGTAATACACAAGGATAAGATTAACCCTTCATCTTCTTCAGGAGTACCACCCCAATAGCGACGACCAAGATCCAAATGTTGTTGCCCACAAACTTTAGCAGTTCTCCGCCGGCCCTAAGTGCCAAGGAAACAACCGAACCCAGCAGCCCAGGAAGACCGGCTGCCATCTTTTTTCCCAAGTCCGTCAGCCCACTGCCTAATTTCTTTACGCCCGCGCCTGTAGCCTAAAGTGTGGATAGGATAACTCCTACTACACTTGAAATAGCAACCGCAAACGCCAGCGGAATACCATACTTCACCAGAGCTCGTTTTACCTTTTCCTTGGTGGTAAGCCCCAGCTCTTTTTCCAGGTTTTCCTTTTGAGCCCGCCATTCCGCAAGGCGTACCTCGAGGGCCTCCACTTCCCTTTGAGCTGCTTCCCTTTCTTCCTCGGTACGAGTTTGGTCCTCGATTACTTCTTGCTGCCGCTCTATTTGCCCCTCCAGGTCTTCGATGGCCTGATCTCTTTGCCGGATTTGTTCCTCCTTAGTATTGATTTCAGCCATTAACCGCCGCCTTTCCACCAAAGAGCCAGCTATGGTGGTTTGTAGGTTTTCGGTATCGTCTCTAATTAAGTCTAACTCTTGCAGGGCGAGGTTAAGAGCCCTTTGGGTTTGGTTTCTTTCACGTCGAATTTGGGTTCTTTGGTCTACCAACTCAGCTATTTCTTGATTTTTAAATTCGACTTCCCTCCTATGTGCGTCGGCAAGCCGTTGGTTTTGCTTCATGTATTCCTCCTCCCTTTCTTCCAACGTTTCTCGCAGCGCTTCCACTGAGGCGCCAGAGCTTTGGGCTTCTCCTAAGTCCTCCCGTGCTTTGTCTAATTCGCGCAGGGCCTGATCCACCTGATTTCCTATTTCTTTTATTCTTTCATCTTGATGGGCGGACTTCTTTTCAGCATCGGCAAGTAGCTGACCTTGCTTTGCATATTCTACATCTTTTTCTCTTAACTCCCTTTGCAGATCCGCGGCACGTTTTTCCGCGTTGGTCCTTTCGGTTAAGTTGTGCAGCCTTTCTAACAGGCTTCTAGTAGCACGCTGAAAGCCTCTTAATCTCAAGACGTCACCCCTAACGTTGCCCTCCTCATCAAAGAGGTTTTGCGGTTTTGTCCAGCGGTCTTTGTCGGGAAATCTTAAGTCTTGGACGCTTATGAGGACTTTGTTTCCCTTTTCCGTGAGCTTTACGTCGTCAGCATCAAAGTTGTCGTAGCGCAGCTCTAGCTCCCGCGCTGCCCACTCTACGGTTTCCCGCGCGGCTGCTTCCGGCTCGCCCATGTTTTGAAGCTCTATGTTCTCACGCGGAAACGTGTACTCGCGTGCTTTGGGATGTCTTAGGGCCTTTGCAATCCTATCCCTTAGGGAATCGTCGACTTGTTGGGTGGGAAGCAGCGGTTCTTCATCACCGTCGTTAATGTCAGCCTGACCTTCCTCAGTGGTGGGATCGAAGTCTGGGTCTGTTCCTTCTACTTCCATTATATATGATAAGCTCAAAGTTAAATCCCAACGTATTACCTAAGCAGGTTGGCGGACTAAAGGCAGAACGCACCTTTCACCGGGTCACATTCACACCTTCTAGCGCAAAGCCAGGAGAAACCTTGTACGTAGGCGTACCCCGTCTAACGGATAACCTAGTGTTGGTACCCGGTACCTTGGCGCTGAGGTTCGACCTAGCGGTGCAGTCAAGCCCCACAGACGAAAGGATTATCGTTAACAACGTGGGTCGCAACATTGTTTCTAAGATGCGCGTAAAGTTCGCCGGGGAATCCTTGCTGGACTTAAATAGGTACGATCTGTATACCACGTACAAAGACTTATGGTTGACGGCCTTTGACCGCGCGCAAAGGATAGAACAAGGAATTGGTAGTGTCATTCTACGTAAGGTTCGCACACCTACGAAAACGCAACCTACTGACGGCAGCGGAGAAACCGCAGTGGCAGACGCAAAGCGAATAAAGACAGCCTATGGTAGCAAGTATGTCATACCATTAGACTTTGAAGTGATTACGAATCACGGTGTGTATTACCCAAGACAGTTATCCGAGCTACAGTTTGAAGTAACCTTAGCAGATGCTAATAACATCATTGGTGGGCTGACCACTGCACTTACCAAAACAACCCCATACTCTATTACCAACTTAGAGCTACAGTACGAAACGGTGTACAGCGAAGAGCTGGCCCGTAGCGCTGGCATGGAATACAGCTCCGGAAAGGCATTCCTTTACGACCACGTAGTGATGTATAAGACATTTAGCTTCTTGGATAAGACGGATGAGGTTATCAATCAAAGCATTAACCTCCCGCGAAGAAGTCTCACGGGGTTAATGCTGGTGTTTGCTAAACCCTACGAGGCCGGTAAGCGCGACTCCGAAGCCTTTCACAACCCCAACATTACTAACGTGGGGGTAAACATAAACGGCGTTCCAAACAAGGTCTACTCCCAGGGAATAAAACCTGAAGACGTCTACAGGGAGGCAAAGCGTAAGTTTGGCGACCAAATTAGCCCTGAGGAATTCTTCAATGATAAGTACGCGCTGTGGATCGACATGCGCACAACGAACGACGAAGACCTACATGGTCAGGGTTTACGTTTAGTAAACACCCAGGATGGTATAACATTGGAGATCAAGCGCACCAAAAACGCCAGTGCGGGCGACGGCGACAAAATAAACTGCTACGTTTTCGTGGTGTCTGACGCGCAACTGAGCGTAGAAATGAATCAGCTAAAGAGCGTTGCCTATTGATCCACTCGCTCATCCTTTTGATAAAAAAATATCGTTGGTATATAATGCTTCGCGTATTCGAAAACAACGAAACCAAACTGTAATGCATAGTGCAAGGCGATAAACTATACTTCAAAGCAAAGGAAGTGGCGGCTGCGTTGGGTTACGAACGCCCAAAAGATGCAATTAAGGTGCATGTTCGTGAAAAGTATAAGGTAAAGCTTAGCGAACTTAGAGTGGAGGTGAATCGCCTCCCCTCGTATTCACAGCCTAATTCCCTGTACGTAACCGAATCTGGGTTGTATCAACTAATATTTAGCTCTAAGATGCCAACGGCAGAGACATTCCAGGATTGGGTCCTCGAGGACGTTCTTCCCGCATTGAGAAAGACAGGTAAGTATGAAATAGAAAGGCGGTTCGATAGTCCTAACAAGTTAGTCTTCAAAATGGAAAATGAGTTCGACCTGCATAAGAAAGTCGTGGACTACATACGCCGCTTCTACCCACAGATGCTCATAGCGCCCGGCTTAGGGGAATTGCAGGATTCTGACAGCAAACGCATAAAATGCTGGCAGAAGGGTTATCAAAGGGGTCAACCCGACCTCTTAATACTGAACGCGCATTTAAGGTATGAAGGGCTTTGCATCGAATTAAAGACGCCGAAAGGAAATGGCATACTCTCCGCAGACCAACGCAAGATAATTTCGCAGTATGACGCGAATGGTTACCTGACCATGGTTAGCAACGATTATGACGTCATCTGTCGTGCCCTTAGCAACTACGCGGAAGGCATCCGTATTCCCTGTCGGTGGTGCTGCAAACGCTTCAAGACTACGGAGACAAGGGCAACGCATTTAAGAATATTTCATAGATATAATGATCGTCAACCAAATACACTGGCATGACCTGATTTGCGGTAAAGCATACGAAATAAAAAATTACGTCGTCTTCGAAGACATCGACCGTTTACGGTTAGTCCTCAAAGACTTAGAAGGCAAGGAATATTCCCTTTGGGCGCCGGATTGCGTGCGGTACGTAATTCAGGGCGAGGAATTCACCCACTTACGCAGCTATGGTAAGGTAAATGGCCGATGGAAGTTTGACATTGAAAGAAGAGTCACTCCATCTCCTCTTTGTAGTTAAGCGCGTCTGCTAAAGTCCGCTGCGCTTTAGGATCCGCGGAGCACCAATGCCCCACAAAGGATCCTTCGGAGAATACCCTGTCGCAATGAAGGCAGGTGTATTTTTTACGCGGCTTGGGTGTCGCAATGCAGTCTGCAGGTAGTTCGCAAGTAATACAGTCCATATATTGAAAGGGCGATAAGAATGCCTCCCAGAAAGGCAGCTGCGTAGGCTAGCATATACCTTTAAAAGGGGTTCTTATCTTTATTTATTATTATTAGATTATGCAAGCGCCCTTTAAAGGGGTCTTTATTTTTATTTATTATTATTCATCATTCTTAATAATAATAAATAAAAATAAGAATGGGATTTGAGACTCTTTGCGCAAACCCTATCTTACTATCTTAGGTCCTTTCTAACTTCTACGGGCTTTCCTTGCAGCCTCATTACCGGCATGCCAGGCCTCAAAGCGATCTAAGTACTCCTTAAAACCGCCTTGGCCGTCGTAAAGGCACTGCCAAATATGTTGGTCACTTCTTTGACAGCCGCAGCGCTCACAAGTTGCCTCCCAATGTTCCCTGTTTTCCCACCTTACGCCTTCGACGCAGTCAAACTCCGCAAAGCGCTGGTCAATTTCCTTCTTCCGGCGCGTTAACTTCCTTTGGGTTTCCTTTGGGCAACATCGTGCAGCAACGTCGCCGTGCTCCTCGCAAGCCACGCTTAGCAGGTCGTAATTGCCGCGGCACCGATGTCGATGCCATTCGTCGTTCTTGTCCTCCTCGCAGCGCTCACATACGTTCTTTAAGCAAACGCGGTTATCCACGTGGTAATCCAACATCTGCGCGCTGCTAAAGAGTCGATTACACTCCTTACAACGCCTTTCGCGTGCCTTCTTAGCGCATACCTTCTTTTCCAGGTGGTATTTTAACATTTGCTTGCTGCTGAACTCCTTGTTACACCGCTCACACTCCATATATAATAAGGATTTAATAACCCTTATATGGGATACCGCATGAAATCCTTAACGGCCAGAAACTATTTCAAAAGTGTCTCAGAATGTTAACAATAAGGTTAAATCTTTGTTAAGGATGCCTGGAAAGCCCGTAATGGTTAGTAGGCGGCTTAAAATAGTAGGTAGGGTTTGCGCAAAGAGTCTCAAATCCCATTCTTATTTTTATTTATTATTATTAAGAATAATTAAGGATATTTAATAATAATAAATAAAAATAAGAACCCCTTTTGAAGGGCGCTTGCAGGATTCAAAATAGTAAAGCTAAGACACTTTTTTAAATAGCATCCTTAACAAAGATTTAACCTTATTGTTAACATTCTAAGACACTTTTGAAATAGCATCCTTAACAAAGATTTAACCTTATTGTTAACATTCTGAGACACTTTTTAAATAGTTTCCATACATACTTAACAAAGATTTAACCTTATTGTTAACATTCTAAGACACTTTTGAAATAGCATCCTTAACAAAGATTTAACCTTATTGTCAACATTCTACAGGGGATATCGCATGAAGTCCTTAACGGACTCCTTAGCCCACGTTGCCATCGTTATCAGCGCGCCAAACCGTTCTGCACGCTTCAGACCACACATTTCATCGTACAACTCCTGCACGCGCTCTTTTAACCGATCGATCTCCTCCCTTTGCATTTCTATGGTGTCTCTTTTATCTTTTGCGTCGGCGACAATTCTTTGCACTGCTTCCACTGGCTCCATCGTATATATAATGGATCCGAACCATATTCCCTGCAATGCTCTGATAGTAGGACCCACCGGCTGCGGCAAAACGCAGTTCATCGTGGAGCAGCTATTAGGACCCTTTAGATACCGCTTCGACTACATCGTGCTATTATGCCCCACCTACGTGAATAACCGCACCTGGACGGGCATAGGAGTGAAAGACAACGACTTCTTTGTGGACATACTGGATCCTAACGAGTTATCCAGCCATCTTAAGTTCTGGCACAAACAATTCCCTAAAGATACGCAAACCTTGCTCATACTGGATGACATCGCCTGCGGGGACGACGTAAAAAGACGCACCTCCGAATTAGTGAAGCTCGCCTTTAGCGGCAGACACGACAATATTAGCGTTTGGTTGCTCTCGCAGCAGCTTACCAGCGTCTCTAAGCCCTTCAGGGAAAACATAGGGTCACTTGTCGTATTTTATACTCCGAGCCGGAGTGATCTGGAAACCATCTTAAGCGACTACGGCGGTGAGATATCCAAGGAACAGTTACACGAATACATGCGGCACCTAAAAACGCACCAACATTCCAAGATGATCTTCTCTTTGAGGTTTCCGTATTCCATAAAGATCTGCGATCTTTAAAGTCTTTGATTCCTAATGTATATGGACATTGAGCAGCTCTTAGATGAAGTCCCCACACAGTTAGACGAAAGTAACCTTAAGGAACAACTTAACATCCTGGTGTCTTCTGGGAAGTGCAAAGAAATGATAGGCAAGGAACTTACCCATGAGCAGGTTAATAAGTTGTCAGAAGAGGAGGTTAAGAAGTTCCATAAGAGGTACGAGGCTGCCCTTGCAAGTAAGACCACGGACGCCGTAGCAGACTCCGCTATCCGACTTGCCACCAAGCTCCTTGGACTTGCGCTGCCCATAGACGACGTGGAGCAACTGCGGAAGGACATAAGCGAGGACTACGTTATCGCCCAAGAACTTAAGATAACCTGTGGGTGGTTGTCTTTGAAGTGCGGTAAGTTAATGGCAGTCGCCTCTGCGGCTTTGCACGTGGCTCAGCACGTCGACTTGAAGGAACTTGCGGGCACCTTTGGTGCCTCTTGGAAGGACTTCAAGAAGGACAGAGAAGTCGAAAAGGTCTTCCAGGCGGCACTTGCTGAGGTACCTGATCAAGTCGCCTCAAGTACTTAGTCAAGTCGTTGTCAAGTCATTGCCAAGTCATTGTCAAGTCGTCATCAAGTTACTTGTCAAGTCCTTCAAGTCCCTTAATATAAGATGAGTGGCACCGAAGAACAACCACCCATAGAAGATACCAAGATTACCAAGGCTAAATCTCCAGGCAGAGTTGCCGCGGGAAAGAAGCTCGCGGAGATGAACAGGAAGAACAAAGCCAAAAAAGAAGAAAAGGTGGAGGAAAAAGAAGAGGAATCCTTTATTAATCCGGGATACGTCATTGGCGCGTTAGGAGTCGCTATAGCAGCAGGCAGCCTCTACTTACAATGGCGGGCTACGAAGCCAAAAGTAAAGTGGGAGGCCGCAACATATCACGCACCTGTGGAACCGGCTGTTAGAAAAAGTAAGATCCCTGAAATGGAGTAGATTTATCACCCGCGGCGACCTAGATTTTCCTTCTCGCTTTGTAATATAATGTCGACCGCGTTGTTGAAAACTGTTGAAGAAGCAGCTATCATTACTTCCATCGTTGCGGGTATTGGTTGGGTTGGTAAGAAAGTGCTCAAAGAAGACTTTACTGAAGACCCAAGCAAGAGCTTCGCTAATTTTGCTAAAATGACCGCTGCCGTAGGCGGGGCTATCATGGTAAAGGATTACCTACGGAAGGAAAAGTACCTACCTACGGTGTGATTTTCTAATATATATGGCTAGCGTGGTCGTAGGTGGAGTTATTGCAGCTTTAGCATTCACTGGAGCTAATTATGGTGGTCAGTATTTGGATAGATTAGTCAGAGGCGACAAAAGCGGAGATTTGGCCGCCGAAAAGAAAAGGCATGATTTAGCGCTGGAGAAATATCAAAGGGACGTGGCAGCTTGGAATGAAAAAAGACAAGCTTACAGGGATTGGTTGGACAAGAACTACCAAGACAAAATGCAGGCGGATAAGAACTTTGAAAATACAGACTACGCCTTTAAACTTTATGCGCAAGCACACCCCGCGGCATTGACGGGGTTAAGAAAGCCTCAGTTTAAGAATTACTACCAGCCTTCTAAGAAACAAAAAGATAGTGAGTTGGTATTCGTGGGAGTTGCAGGGCTGGCGGGAGGCGTAGCTTTGGCGTATCTGCTCTAACGAAGGAAACTGTGTTTCCTGAAATATATGATCGTATTTTTGGAAAGCGATAAAAATAACTTTACCACTTATCTGAATCCCCCCATCAAAGCCCATAAGGTTCGGCTGGTTAGTTGTTCTTTGTACAATTCTTGGTATAATCTAGTCAATGGTATGGTCACCGTGCATAAGGGGTCTAACAATTACCAAGGCGTAATGCTGCCCGATGGACATTACACGCCAATCACCCTTGCTAAGGAGCTCGCCAAGCGCGGTTATACTCTCACCACGGGATTGCCGCACGAAATGACCTTCAAACATAATCTTCCTAACAATTTCTCGGTAACCCTAGGAAAAACTGATGCATTAGGATCTTTACTAGGTGTCTCAGGCAAGGAAATTACCAACACAGCCATACCTGTGAAATGGAAAGTCGCATCCTCTTACGAAGTCTATTGCGACTTGGTTCATAGTTACAACAATGGAGAAAAGTCTTCTCTTATGTCCAAGTTTCTGCCCAAAGGTAATCCATTTGACTCAGAAGAATACACTCCCATTTCTTTAAGCTATGACTTGTCTAATTTGGTAGAAAGCATAAACATCGCCATTAAGGTGGACGGAAAGACGGTGGATTTTAACGGACGTAAGATCAATCTTGTTTTGGAATTCATATAATGGGCCGCGTAGAGGACAAACTCAAAAGGATTTACTATGGGCCTGAAGGCTATTGGAAAGGAGCGTCGGCCATCAAGAAACTCGCGACCGCGGCCAGGGTATCAGAAGAAACGGCTAAGAACTGGCTAAGAAAACAAACCCTCTGGCAGGTTTATCTTCCCGTGCCGAAGTACATTCCCAGGCCCAGCTTCACCGTAAATGCCCCCAACGAGGTTCATCAGGCGGATTTGCTTTTCTTGCCGCACGACAAGGTAAGAAAAAAGACCTATAGATACGCTTTGACCGTAGTTGATATCGCAAGCAGATACAAGGACGCCGAACCCATAACCAGCAAGGATTCTGGGGAAGTCGCAGAAGCCCTAGGTAGGATTTATAAGCGCGTCTTGAAATGGCCTAAGCTGCTGCAAGTGGATGCGGGGACAGAGTTCATGGGCGTGGTTACTAAGACCCTGAAAGACCACAGCACCAAGATTAGGAGAGCCGAAGCAGAGTACCACAGGGGTCAGAGCATCGTCGAAAGATTCAATAAGACCTTGGCCGAGCGTCTCTTTGGGTACCAGTATTGGAAAGAGCTGGAAGATCCCTCAAAACGCAACAGGGAATGGACTCAGAGGCTCCCCCAGGTCGTCGCGGCTTTGAACAACGAGGCGGCCAGGGCTACGGGAATGAAACCCAAGGATGCCATAAAAAAGAAACACGTGGAGCACAAGTCCTACGTCAGAAGTTCAAGGGCGGTCGGACTGAAGGAAAAAAAGCTCCCCCGCGACATAGTGGTCAGATACCTCTATCAGCCGGGGGAACTCGAAGGTGGCAGTAAGAGAGCCACGGATCCTAACTGGTCCCTGGAAACGTATGAGATTTCGAAGTCCGTCACCAAGGAAGGGCAACCCGTGTCGTATTACCTAAATGGCCCAAGTCGCGGATTTGTCGTGGAAGAGCTGCTCATAGTCCCCAAAGACTCAGAGTAGTGCTGCTCCACGCGCCCGATTACACTCTAGGCATGTCAGTCTTACGTTACCTCTGCAATGCCCGCGTTTATTATTTATGCGATCCACGGAGAACTACTGATCGTCATTTGGGTCAAACCTCCATAGTAGAGGTATGTTACACTTGGCACACCGTGCCCCTTTCTTATAGATGTCGTCCACGCATAGGTCGAATTTGACCCCCGCATAGCGGGGATCCGTACTCTTTTCTTCGTCGTGCCGTTTGTAGCGAAGGAGTTTCTTGGCGATATTCTCTTTGGCTACGTCCTCTGGCGTCTTATCGTAGCGCAATTGCGGACCCCAGGCTCTTTTTAACTGTTTGGCATACTCCACACGGCTTACGGCGGTGTAGATAAGGTTGCTCCAACACAGCCGCTGGTCTATGATCCATAAGGTTTCTTTTATGGTAAGCCCTTGCGCGCTGTGGACTGTCATGCAATAGCCCAAGCGCCAGTCTGGATGAGAGGTAATCCTTTCCACCTTTTCTATGGGCACCCAGGCCTTATCATGCGTTACTGCGTTCTGCAGTTGGATGTCGGTACCAGGTACCCAGACGTCTCTTTTTTGCATGCGGGTGTCGTGGGGTTTGTAGCAAACAGGTACGGGATGCGTAGGAAAGCGCTCTCGGTGTATATTTAGCAAATCCTTTTGTATGCGAGACTGTGCTGCGCGTTTGCTGCTCAGCACCAGATCCTTTGGATGCCATGTGTAAAGGAAGTCTTCGTATTTCTTCGCTCGTACGCGTTTGCGCAGCGTCTTGCATTGCTCGGCGTCACTAAGGCCCCTTAATTCCGCTTTCAGGTTTCTTACTTGATCCTTGCTACGGTAGTCTGTGTTAATTTCTTCATGATAGTCTACCATTTCTTTTAACCATTTATGGGGCATCTCTCCGGTTATTGGAGGAGGCTGGCAAGGATCTCCGGCGAATATCACTTGACACTTTCCACGGAGGAATTCTACAAATTCCTGCAGGATTTCTAAAGGAACGGTGCAAATCTCATCCCAAAGTATCACCGGGGGTATGTCGTGGATGGCTTCTGGTACCCACTTTTGACCATTCCAGCGGAAGAAGCTGTGGTAGGTCTGCGCGTCGTAACCCATCTCCGTTAATTCTCTTTCCAGACGGTGCGTTGGCGTTAACACCTTTATCTTTGGAAAGAGTTCCAAAACCCTGGTAGTTTTACCACTGCCTCCCGTTCCGTAAAGGTAAGAGAAGCGTTGGTAAGAGATTGGGTCCGCAACCGACGGTAGAGGCTCCCCGGTTGGTTCCACGCTACCGTAAAGATGTTCTCCGTGATATTCTACACGGCCTCTCCATGCTTTTATCTCCTCATCTTTGACGCGCCATTGACCACTTTCTGCAAGTTCATCGGCAGTGTAGAACTCCTGCATCTTCTCTAACACTTCTGGCTTTACATACAAGGAATCCGTGGCTACGCGTGGGATGTCCTCTTTGTCAAACCGTAGCAGCATTGCTAAGAGATTGATGTGCGCATATGCTAGCATGCTGGCACGCAGATGGTAATACTGTGGTCGATGGTCTTGGTAATAACACAGCGCATTCCATTTCTGTTCTTTTTGACCTTCTATGAAGTAGTCCCATTTCTCTACGGATACCATTGTTCCTTGGTCATGTGCACGTTTTATGAGGAAGCTTAGCTCACCGGCGTCTGTTATTAAGCGTCGCTGCATGTGTTTTTCGCCTTCTTTTGCGCCCTGTGTGAATTTACCTATGACCACACGCGCTGTGGGGTTGTGCTCTGGAAGCCATTGTGTAAAGGCGCTATGGCAGAGTATGGCTTCATGCGCTGTGTATTTTAAAAGCTTGCGCTCTTCGAGGAACTTCAGTAGGGGTATGGGTATCCATTCTTTCTCCTGCAGGTGCTTCCCATACCACGCGTAAATTATGGGATGTAAGTCTTTTGCTAACTCCCAGGTGGTCAGTCTGATGAACCCCGTTACTGGGGCATCGTAGTAACCCGGTAGTGACACCCTAAAGAATTGGGAGTCTGGATGTCCGTAACGGTCATAATACTCTTTACAATCCCCAAGGCCTTTGAAACTGGCGGGGTAACAGTGTTTCATATCCAACGACACGTACTCGTCTTCGTTGTACTCCATATTCCAAAGACCGCCGTGACCGTGTTCTACGCAAGCTTTGGAGATATCTTTGAACTCTTTTGGGGTAGGTTTCCAGCCGTTCCTTTTCTTCGCGGCTAAGAAGTCCAAGCTGCGAGAGCTGAGCACTTCGTCTGAAAAGTCCTCACCAAGGGTTTCGCAGGCGCTTTTAATGCGTTGATGTTCCACTTCTGGTCGGTATAAAGTACCATCTAGCGTCATGAATTGACATCCTTCTGAATCCATTAACCAAATAGAATTCTCATGAACTAATTCTGTCAATGGGGAATTCTTATAGACCTTTGTCTCCTTCTTTCTTGGGAACCTCAACTCCCTCCACGCGTGCGCGTTGTGTTGGTAAATGACTATGGGAGCACCTTTGCCTTTGTATTTATGCGTTCCTGGGTAAATAAAGCCGTCGGTGATATCTTTCACATGGATTCGCCTTCCTAACGTGGTTTCCAACTTCTTGATGTTTTCGATGGTTCCTCCAGTTTTACGAGTAGAATGCTCCCATTTCCTGATGGCTTCTCTTCTTTTTGGCGTAAGCTTACCACCCCGAGAGGAATCCTCGAAAAACTCCCTAACCAGCTTCCCAACGCAGTTACCAGGATGTCGCATTGGTTTAAGCTTCTTAACGTCCGGCTTCTTAATTTCGTATGCACCGTAGATGACCACGGTAACCGGGTAAGCGACCTCGTAGAAGAGCATGTCTATTCCCTCAAGTGCTCCCGGTCGTGTGTGCTTATTCAAAACGAACAGGTTCTGCTTACCAGACGCTCTGATAGGATTACGACCCTTTTCTATTATCCACTCACCGTCTAAGTACTTTACGAATGTCAACTCCAAACGGTAGTCACCGGCCGGCATTCTGTTGATTATCTTTTCAGCCATTTTGTGATTCATAGTTTTGTCTGTCTTTCCCTCCATAAATGTAGCGAAGACAAAGTCAGCGTCTGAGTTATCCATCACCTGATTTCCGAGCCTGCGCACAGTTTTGTTTTGAATGTCGTTGATGGTGGCCATGTATATCTAAGGAATATTTTAACCTCCGTTTGCGATACCAAAATACCCGTAAATCTGCTGTACCCGTCTTCGTAAATCCGCGAGTTAAACCCGTATATCTTTGGCATCGATCGCGAGTCCCCCTACCTGCTGCTCGGGTAGGACCTCTTCAAAGACCCAATCCTGAAACTTTACGGCTTTGGGCAGCCTGGAGCTGAATATCAATTGATACAGACCAGGCTCGGAGATAAACACGGAATGCGGGTGACTAGTAGAAGGGGAACGACTTGGGACCCCTTGCATGTTGACCCATCTTTTCTGGTATTTCTCAGAAACGTGGTCTCTAATAGCCTTTTTGGTGTTCTCATAGTCCAACGCAGCAGCCACTTCCTTCGCCTTAAAGTACAGTTTGTCGCCTTGCACTATGCATTGCAGTTTGGTGTTGTTGTTTTCGAAGACGCGTAACATGGTATATTAGACACATATTTTATCTTTTTTGAATGGCTGAGGCAACGAAGTCATTAATATGCAACGCTCTTTAGCTGATTCATTTCTACGCTCAGTTGCGCGTCAGACACGACGAAGATATACGCGTTTGTCTTAGTCGAATCGCTGGCATGTTTGGTGCGCTTGATTTCCAAAGTGATGCCGTCCTGGGTGTTGACCAGCCGCAGACCCTGACCGTGCATGGTTTCATCGTTGATGGTGCGCATGTCAATCCACAGCGCATATTTATCCGTGAAGAACTCCTTTGGGGCAATCTGGTCGCCAAACTTACGCGCGACTTCCCGGTACATATCCGCGGGCTTTATCCCCTGGGAGTAGACCTTGTTAGGCACTCCGTTAATGCTAACACCTACGTTGGTAATGTTAGGATTAAAGAATACCTCAGAGTCACGCAACCCCGCGGTGTATGTCTTCGCGAACAGCAACATTAACCCTGTAAGGCTGCGCCTGGGGAGGTTAATGCTTTGGTTGATAACCTCTTCGACGTTGTTCGTAAAGCTGAACGTCTTGTACATTACTACGTGTTCGTAAAGGAATGCCTTCCCTGCACTGTATTCCATACCAGCGCTACGGGCCAGCTCTTCGCTGTATACCGTCTCATACTGCAGCTCCAAGTTCTTGATGAAATAAGGATCCACGGCTGTGGAACTTACGTCTTTTCCTTGCAGGATGTTCGTAGTATCTGCTAGGGTTACTTCGAACTGTAGTTCACTTAGCTGCCTTGGGTAATACACGCCATGGTTTGTGATAACTTCAAAGTCCAGCGGGATAACATACTTAGTACCGTAGGCCGTCTTTATTTCGTCTTCTCCTGAGGCGCCAGAGGTTGCGCTTCTTACCTTGCGTATGGCTACGCTTGCTATTCCCTGTTCTATCCTTTGCGTGCGGTCAATGCAGTCAACCACAAATCTTTGTACGTGGTGTACAGATCGTACCTGTTCAAGTCCAAAAGGGATTCCCCGGCAAACTTGACCCGCATCTTAGAGACGAGGTTTCTGCCTACGTTATTGACGGCATAACGCGCGTCTGCGGTATCTGGCTCTATTACTAGGTCAAACCTTAACGCCAGCGTGCCGGGTACTAAGACTAGGTTATCCGTTAGACGGGGCACGCCTACGTACAAGGTTTCTCCTGGCTTTGCGCTGCTGGGAGTAAAGGTGACCCGGTGAAAGTTTCGTTCTGCCTTTAGTCCGCCAACCTGCTTAGGCAATACGTTGGGGTTTAACTTTGAGCTTATCATATATAATGGAAGTAGAAGGAACGGATTTTGACCCCCTTACCGAAGAAGGCCAAGTCGACATTAACGACGAAGAATTCGACGCATGGACCCAAGGCGCGGAGACCGACCCCCTAATCTACGACATGGCCCTAGAAAACAAGTATGGCAATAGGTGGAAAAGCTTCAAAACCTCCTTGAATCGCATGTGGCAATCAAAGAACCGCGGCAGCCCCGTCCCCGAGTACTTAGAACTTCGGAATATGAACGAGCAGGGAGCAACCGCGCGGGAAACCGTAGAGTGGGCAACGCAAGAGCTAAGGCAGCGCTATCCCCATTTCGAGGCTGACGACGTAAGGCTCACAGAACGCAGAAACAAAGTCCTCATAAGTGTCAAGAACATGAGATATCCCAACGATAACCGTTGGACCAAACCACAACCTCTCTTTGATGATACTGGCTTAGTCAAGGCTGACGTGGCAAGATTAAGGGGCTTCAAAGAGGCTACCAGGAGCGACTTAGAAAGGCTGGAAACCTTGAATGAAAAGGTTGCGTTAGAAAAACGCGCCGAGGGGCTGCAAGAAACGTTGGAAGAAAGGGAAGCAGATTACATGAGACAGAACCAACTGCTCCTTGATGCTCAAAAGAGAGAACTTGACGACAAGAATCAGCTAATAGTACAGATGAGAGAACAAAGAGACAATGCCCTACGCGAAAGAGACCAAGCCCAAAAGGCCTTCAATCTTGCCCTGCAAGACCTGGATATGAGCAAGGAAGAAGCTAAAAACTTGCATATTACCATAGCCGGCTCTTTGGAGGAACGGCGGCAGTTGGTTGCCGAAATTAACACTAAAGAAGAGCAAATCAGGCAAAGAGATCAGGCTATTGAAGACCTGGAGGGGCAAATAGAGCGGCAGCAGGAAATAATCAATGACCAGGCTCGCCCCGAAGAGGAAAGGGAAGCAGCTCAAAAGGAAGTAGAAACCCTTCAGGTGCGCCTTGCGGAATTACAGGCACAAAAGGAAAACCTGGAAAAGGAGTTGGGGCTTACCACCAAGGAAAAGGTAAAAAGAGCCCTTTTGAAGTATGGTATTCCGCTGGCATTTACGGTCGCTATTAGCACCGTAGTAGGAGTTATCCTATCCGCGCTTAAGGCTACAGGCGCGGGCGTAAAGAAATTAGGCAGTGGGCTGACGGACTTAGGGAAAAAGATGGCAGCCGGCTTGCCTGGGCTGCTTGGTAGTGTTCTTGGCCTGGCACTTAGGGCCGGCGGAGAACTGTTAAAGTTCGTGGGGAATAACATCTGGATATTAGTCGTAGCTATCGGGGTGGTCCTCCTGAAGAAGATAAAGGGTTGATCTTATCCTTGTATGTTACTGGGGGCTTATCGTCGTCAGGCACCCGAGGCGTCCTCGACTGGGGATAAGTAAAGATAGTATTTGCGCCGCCTTGATAATGCGGAACTAGCGGCAGCACACTCATGGTGCTAAGAGACTTGTGATTCCAGACCCTATCTGGTCTGCTTCCGTCTAACGCCATGGTGGTATTAATTAGAACCATGCCTGGCTTTTTGGAGGGATTACTTGGGTGGGCGTCGCTGGTGCGAAGTTGAAGCTTCGCATATTGACAATTGGCTATCATATGAAAAGTCACCGGTGACTGGTTTTCCGCACTCGATTGCTGAGACTCAAATGTGAAGTGCGACGGGTGCCTGTTATTTATCTTTTTCCTATATGGTAATAGTGGGGTGTTGGTCTCATCTACGATCCTAAACCCAAGATTACAGCTGTTCCATAGGTTAACGCCAATGGTACACATGACCAATCCTAGGCCCCCAGCCTTTACCCACAACCCAACATCATGCCACTTATCCCGATAATATTCCGCCTCCTCCAAGTAATGAAAAAACCAATCTTCCTTCGCGTGTGGGTTCATATATTTCAGCAAACATAGTTTGCTTCTAGAGACTAAGCACCGTAAGAGTGCTAATGGTAGCGTGATTATAAGGCCGATCTCTTTGGTCATGTATACTATTTACCGCTGCTACGCCCGTGTCGTCTACTCTTATCTGTAGCTTTACCTTCCCATGGCAATCAGCAACCATGTGGAAAGTCCAAACCGAGATGTTTTCGACGCTGCCGGGGTTGGGCTCTACGGAGAAATGCGTAGGCTCCCTGTTGTTTGTCTTCACACGCATAGGCTGCAGAATGCCATTCTCATCTAGGAGCCTAAAGCCGACGTTGGCATGGCTGCTCGTGCCAATGCAAATGCTGCATATTATCAGCTTCTTTCCTGAGTAGTTCAGATCCACGGACATTCCCGTGACGTCCACCCAAGATGCTTGGGTGTATTTTTTCTCGCCTGTGTAAGTCGTATAGACACAATCTACTCCAGCTACGTAGGGGTTGTTCATCGCCATATATAATAACTCAGACCAATGCTTGCGGCTGCTAGGCCGGCTTTTAGTAAGTTATGGTCATATTCCTCGGGTATCGTAGGCATAACATGGGCCTTCTTTGATGGTTTCTTAACTACGGGTAGCTTCGCTTCGTGTGACTTTTTTGGCTCCTCTACGAAGTGAGGAATGCCCTTGGTCATGTCAGAGTTCACGTCATTTGCCCCAAACTTCATATCCTTAGTAGCTCGTTGAAGTTTGTTGTTATAACCCACAACGGAATTGGTGTTGATAACCAAATTACTTGGCATTAACCAACAACCCGGGGCTACTGCATAGTCCAGCCTTGCCTTAGAATTTTGTATAGCTAGTTGGTAACGCTGTACGCCCTTGCTAATGTCGCCCTCCAAGATTGAACTTTCGAATAAGATCAAGGCTTCGGCTCGCGTCTCTTCTGCGGCGCCGGTATTTCCAATTATGCTAGATCGGGTGTTTACATGGGCTCCAAGGATAGAATACACATAAGCTTCTATGCTGCGGTTTAGACGGGCAAGGCCGGCTCTAGTTAGTCCTTTACCTTCTGGAGGTATGAAATTAAGATATTGCTTCGTTTGCTCGTCGTTGGTAATCTTAATAATCAGTGGATTGGCCCCTGCATACTTACCACCCTCGTCTTTGAACAGAGGTCCGTCTCTGACTTCCTTAGTGGTCTTAGCATTTGGTTCAAAGAAGGTCTACTGTCGTGAGTTTCTTTGTGATACCCAGTGTTCCATCGCAACTGTAAGGAATGAACTTCCTTATCGCTTAGCTCGTGTCCACCAATCCCCCAATAAGCCCAAATATGTCCCAGACCATTGTTACCACCCAGAGTGCATCTAAAGTCTTTTCCCACAGCGCCGAACTCCTTACAAAGTCTGTTAGAGGCTAAAACATCGTATTTGTTATCTCTAGGATAAAACACAGGATCTCCTGGCAATGCAGTAACTCCCATCTCATGCAGTATTCTCCTAACCGTAAAGTGAAAATGAAACATGAATATCGAATTCTTCATCAAGTTCGCACTCACACCGCAGCCGCTAGTGGCACACCAAACCGCAAAGTTCAATTGTTGAGGCCAGTATCGCATGTTAGGACCCCTCAACCATTCATGAGATTCCTTAGCGGTGGTATGAACAATGGGCACGTTTTTGAAGATATCTCTCACCTTTAACAAAAAGGAATGGTTGTTAGAGACCCGCATGTTCAACGTTAGGTCCAAGCTTGGATGTTTATCAAACGGAACCGCGGGTATCGGATAAGTACTGGTACCCAGCGATAATTCCTTTGACCAACCGGGTTCAACACGCACGGGCTTAGGCTTGTGTTCAACATGCGTTGGCGTTGGTTCAGGATGCTTCAGTTGATTGTCTATCTGATTAACCAGCGTAGGTTTCAAATCCTCGTTGCTGTACATCCTGGAGCCGTTAAAGTAAATCCCATCGGGTCTGCGCTCAAACTTACTGGGGTTTGCATGTGGAAACATCTTCCTAAAGGCCCTCCAATTCCAGTAATCCCGATTGTCATGATGTGGCTGCTCCTCAATATCATTCCCAAAAGCGTCGTACATTAGTATATATAATGGATGTTATACCATCAGCACCTCCACTTTATCCTGAACTTCCTAAGGGGGGTCCTAACGAATTAAACGCAGAGAATTTCAGACTCAACAAAGCAAATTTAATCCTGGCTTACTTGGAAGGGCAGACAAAACACTACGAAAGAGTTAGGAAGAAATACATCAGAGCCCGGAGTACGCTACATAAGATTTCGATAACTTCAGGGTCCATATCTGTTGTGTTAACGGGCTCCGGCGTTGCTACTTCGCTTACTGGACCGGGAATAATCGTTGGAGTTCCTTTGGCCGGCGTTGGGGCAGCCTGTGGTATTATTCTGCTGTTGCTACGGGCATTATGAAACAGTTGTCAAGCAAAATATCCAAGCATGACACGACAATAGCTCTGTCAAGGGCTAAAGTAAATACTATTACTGACCTTGTCTCAAAGGCTTTGCGTGACAGAAAGATAGACGACGTAGAATTCTCGCTTATTCTGGCCGAAGAGGAAAAGTACGAGAAATTAAAGTCGGACATAAGGAACAAAAAAACAGTCGTAAAAGATCTTTCCGAGGAATCTCGCAAAAAGATCTACCAGGAGGCAAAAGAAGAGCTTCAAAGAAAACTCGCTCAGTAAATATCGTGACAGGATTCTATTTACATATTGAACGCCGTTCATATGCAAATTAGAATGCAAGACATAAATATAATAATTTTCACATACGTAAGCGACCTGTGTGTCTGGCGTTTGCTTGTGATCGTGGACTTTGGATCTGAGGAGACCTAGAGTCCCGAGTTCAAGCCTCGCTGCAGACACATTTGGACCAGTTGTTGTGAGTGAAAAAAAGAACCTCCCCCACTCACAGCAACCGTGGAAAAGAAAAGATAGAAAGTGCGATTCAACCCCGCGATGGGGGTTTTCGCGAGGAAAAGTTGGAAAAGTCAGGGGGTGTCTCGGGACGCTGTCCGGAGTTCACCCTCTGGTGGGTCGTAAGAAAGAGAAACTAAAGTCAGAAAAAAGCAAGAAAGAAATGTGCAAAAAAACCCCACTGGGGATAGCTTGATGTTTGATGCATTCCCCAGTGGGGTTTCTGGCAAAACAAACGCCAGTTTTGCATTTTTATTTTCTTGGAATCCATCCTAACATCCTAGCTGGGGTCTATTTTGTAAAATATTTCGTAAATTACGTCAGGGTAATAAGGAATATCCTTATCCAGCCGACAAAACATCCACTCGGCTCTTGCCATATCAGAAACCTCGGGAATAGACTTACCGGTAATTTCAGACAAAAGATAGGGAATAGCCTTGTAATATTTTCCTAGCTTTAATTTTTTCAATGTCTTCCTTAGACTTTGCGGGGTTGGCTCTTCTAAGTGGTCTATGATTTTCTTCTTTACTTCGTTGTCTAAATATACCGGTCGATAACCCTGAATATGACTCATCCAGTCCCTAAAGTATTTTATTCTCTTGTAAGGTGTTTTCTTACGACCTCCATTGGCGTAATATTGCTCTCTGGTAGCATTTGGTACGGCATTACGAATATTCTTACCACACTCGTAACACTGTGCTGACGTGTCATCTTCTATTTGCATTTTTTTACCACAACAAACAAGGTTTCTTGGCGGTGGGGTAACAAACTTAGGTTTCAAGCACTTTACACAGAAGTCATAAACAAACTCTTTACAATCTTCGCACTCCATATATAGACTAACATATTTAACTACATAAACACGGGATGCGGGTAATCGCGGTACGAATCGAGGAATTCACTTTAGACGGGTAATCCTCCGGTGGTCACTGTTTTGGAACCCCCATCCCCTATACTACTTCGCTGCGCTCGGTCCGTACGGCATCACCTCGAGCCAAATATTTTCCCGTACGGCCCTCCCACTCAGTCAATAAGTACATAATAACGTTCATTATGGTTGGCAAGCACGACTTTCTATACCAATTTCTAACCCTGAGGGATTACTACCATCAGGCACATAGGAAGAGAATATTCCACGGAAGGAAATGGTAAATACAAAATAGTGGGTACTGACATCAATAGAGTTTAAACTTAAATGATGTTTTCAAATTTGTTAATGATAGACTTGGCAAACCAGAAGGGACAGTCTGACTGCGTAAGAAGAATAAAAATGCTATGGAAAACTCAATGAAAAATATAAGGTGACAATAACAGCGTGTCACTGTGGTTTTTTTTCGGGAAAAAGGTGACTATTTCAGCATTATGTGACTTTTTCAGGAAAAGAGATGATTTTTTCAGAAAAAAGGTGATTTTTTTCAGAAGTGACGGTGATTTCATCAGGTGTTTCGGGCCCCTTCCCCTATCCCTGCCCCTTCCCCTATCCCTTCCCGTTCTCCTTCCTCGGTCCGTTCTTCTGTTCCTTCGCTGTCGAAGGTGACTAAAAAGAGCACAAGAATTTATACTTTATCAGCAATAAATGAGTGTTTCTCATCCTGCAACACCTCAAACTCACCCATGGATTGGAGGGTCCCAAGCTGCAGGAATACCTCTAGAGTCCAGCTACTCACAAAAAGGAAGAAAATTGCAGGCACGATAAGAACCCCACCAAGATTAGCCCTATGGATGATTGTAGGGTTGTGGTCATATGACTAGACAGGCATCTTGCAAAAAAAAACATGGCATAACCAAGCAGGAGAGGGTACAAGATTATATAGCTGCCTTCCTCAGAGCCGAAAAGTGGTAAGTATTTTTATGTATGGCCAGTAATTTGCAATAGCACATCATGTTCATGTTGCTACCTTTTACTTGAAAGGGTCCATGTGAAAGTGGAGAGGAAGGAGGAGGAGGAGGGGGTTAGGGAAATACAAAAACCTCTGCCGAAAAAGAGGTAAGCATATAAAGCAGAAAAACGTAGTAAGTTATTAATACTGAGGTCTACTCTTTCTCTTCCTTTCAGGCTTATCATGGTTCTGGACGAAGACAGTGACCAGGAGCCACCATCATCATCCGGGTTGGAATCAGAGACTGACTCAGAAATTGAATCAGGCTGCGAGTCAGTGTCTGATTACGAGAATGAGGATGTCTCCGACATATCTCTACCTCAGGGCAAGGGACAGGAAGCAGCCCCCAAAACCAAGACCTTGAAGGAGCTGCTACGCGAGTACCTGTGCTTTTGCATGACGCGGCACGGGGAGACATCGGAGGAGCAGGCGAAGTAAGACGCCGCAAGCGTACGTCACTATCACTGTTCGGTACGTGGAAGGCATGGATGTTTACCTCTTCTGACGTTTCGTTTAAGGTCAAGAACATAGCACGTAAAGTGACGACCTCTAGTTTTTCTATTGATATAAATATATACATATATATAGATTATCATAAATTTAATTTAGTTCTTATTATTTATTGTGTCTAGATTTTTAATTCTTATCGTATACATTTTTTGTTGTTGTTCTTGTCAAGCACAGTTAACATGAGCCTCTGGCTCGGGAGATTGGGCGACCACTCCCTGTGTTATTTAACATTAAATCAATTATTCTATTCTAATGATTCTATTCTATGGAGTGCTTCGGTGATCCAAAAAAAGTGTGGCTATGCTTTTTCCAGGCCCACCGGGACAGGACGGCAGGAAAACCCAAAGCCGTAACCACTCTAAAAGTGTACTTCAGGTCACTGGAGACATTTTTAGAGTGGTTGATACGCCACAAGGAACACAACTTAACCCTGGTGTAGATGGTAATGATTAAAGCTAGATGCCATTTCTTGCTCTTTCTCTGGAATGCACTTCCATTAAAGATGTTAGTTTGTTTAAGCGCCATCTTAAAACCCACCTTTTTAAATTAGCATTTTGATAGTTTTTTAGAATTTATCAATATATATTTATTCATCTTGTTTGTAAATAGTTATATTGTTATATATATAATATTATATTATTATTATAATGCGCGCATAATCATTGCATAGAATGCGCGCACAATAAGTGATTAAATTATTAATTATTGTTATTTGAATTCACTGTTCCCTAAGTTAGAAGAAGAAGCTGCAGCTGTCTCTTGAGGAGGAAATGTGACTCAATGAAAGAGCGTTTATGTATTTATGTGAACTAATCCATGATATCGTATGCTAAGGTGAAGGTGATCATCCAGATCATCATTCATGGCAAGCCATGAAAACTGCGCCTGCTCAAATTTTATAACAAGAAAAAGATGAAAGCGGCAGAGCCCAACTCCATGGAGGAAGCAAAGGAAGTGTCTGACTACTTGATCTCGGTGTTGGTAGTGGCATTTGCCACAAAGTATCAAATTTAAAGTCATTGCTCATGTTTTCATTTTCAGCCAACTAATAGTTCCTTTGTTATTTTTAGAGCCTCCCTCATTGCAAACCTTATGCTGCATGACCTTATACTACACTGACGGCCGTGATACCAAGATGGGTATTACGAGCTGTCAGTCTGCAGCATAATGACCCTAGCACCTCAACCCTCCAAGCCCCAAGATGAAGTTGATAAAAACTTCATTTGCCCATTCAATATACTGCTATAGTATCGTAATTTTCCCCAATCCATTTCTACACAGATATAACGGCGCAAGGAAGGAGTGAAGGGCATCTTGCAAAGAGGCTGCTTTCCGAAAGCCAGTGAAAAAAGGATCAAAGATCAAAAGAAAGTAGTTTTGTTTAGAGAAAGTTCAAAGAATTAGAGTGCTCGCACTAAACCCGTGAAACAAATATTAATTATTAGTGCTACTGTAAATAGTGATAATCGAACAACAGGAAACAAAGAATTCGGTATGAATTACTACTAATTAATATTCAGCTACTAAATATCATTCACGGGTTTAGTGCGTGCACTCTAATACGGATAAAACGGATAAACTGATGAAAGTACGAGGCTGCAGAGACCATTGACTTGTGTTTATTGACTACCAGTAATAGAAGACCTCCTCGGCTCGGGCGTATTGTTTTCCGATTACAGACTACGTGTCATTCCCTTCAGAATAAGATTCTTTGTTTGTGTTGTGTCTCAAACGAAGGAATGATCCTCTGTTGAATGATACATAATGTTAAAAAACATAAAGTTGAATAAAAAAACCCTTTGTCGACTGCGAATTTATTCCAGGGGGGAATGAGCAAAGACATTTGGGTGGGTAGATATGAGGTCAGAACTGCTCCGCATATGATTCGGAGAATTGGAATTATCCTGCAAGGTAAGCTACCTCATTACCTAAGTTTTCATTCTCCTCATATATACTCCGCATTATGACCTCATTGTGCGCTATTCAAAGCCAGCAGATCAAAGGATTTACATGACACTTAGCATAGTAAACGTAGTTTATTGATCAAGACATTTATTTTTCACTCATTTTTCATATCATTAGTGTAAATGGAATCACGTGAGAATAACACAACCAATATCCTCGTCAGGACCAGGAACTACATTCTTTTTGTAAAACCTGGAAAATGTAGACTCATTAGACCAATTAGCAAGGCTAAGTATTTTAGAAATGGACGCACCACTGAAAAAAGCTTTAGACATGGCAGCACTGCGAGTGCTATGAGCTTTGAACGAGTTTATATCAGTGCCTGATTGTTCAAGAATATTCTTGATCCAGCGGCCAATGGTACTGAATGACACACTTTGGAACGGTTTACAATATTAAATAAATAACTGAGTATTGTCTTGACGGAGAGACTCAGTTTTCCTTATGTATTCCAGGAGGTGAACACGTTGGCAGATTAGACGGTTCTCGGGGGACAACCCTGGAAGAAGAACTTGAAGTGGTCTACTGCCTGTTCTGGTAGTTTTAAGTCGGCTAGCCACAACAAACACAATACAGTTCGGTTTGACAGTCATACTAGTAATATCCAGGGCCTGCAGAGTTTGAGTTCTTTGAGCTGACACCAAGGCAATCAAGACAGCCAGCTTGTGTGACAGAGTCTTTAATGAGAGTTGGTGGACGGGACCAAGGGTGCGGAGATAATTAGTGACGACAGCCACATCCCAAATAGAACTGTATCGAGGAGTTGGGGGTTTCATGACAAACAGTTCCTTCATCAGTCTGAATACCAGATGGTGGGAACCAAGATCTCGTCAGCAAATAGAGTTGATGGTCACACAAACCGCTGATCTGTAAGTGTTTACAGTACTGTAGCATTTACCTTCGTCATAGACATTCACAATAAAATCCAAAAGCGTCGTTACAGGAGAGTATAGAATATCGACTTGGAGTCGATTACACCAGCTAACCCACTGAGTCCACGGTTTTCTGTATTGTCTCTGCGTTCCGGCAGTCCAGGACATGGAGAAGATGGAGGAAGCCCTCTCTGAAACTCCCTGATTTTGCAGATATTCCCTGAGATAGGCCAAGCGCCCAACTGGAACTGATGGCGGAGAGGATGAAAAGGACCGCTGTGAATTAGTTTCAGCAGAGTATTCCATCTTGGCAGCAACACAGGACGCTCGACCAATAGGCACAGCAGAGCTGGATACCATACTTGAGTTTTCCAAATTGTAGCTATGAGCAGAACATACTGAGCCTGGTCCTCTTGAACTTTCGATAGTACCCTTGCAATGAGACTGAATGGAGGAAAAGCATAACATTTGAGATCAGTCCAACAAAGGGTGAACGCATTGGTGGCATAGGCCTCTGCTGCCATGACACATACTGAGCGAGTTTAGTGTTGGTGCGAGATGCAAGCCATGTAAACACAATGAGGTGTAAACTCCGTTCTGTAATTAAAGACTCGGGACCCGAGGTCGGCCTCAATATTTTCACAGCCGGGTATGTGTTGCACAGTGAAGCAAATATGGCGCTTCATGCCCCATGACCAAATCTCCCTCGTTAAATCATTGAGCAAGGTGGGGTGCATCCCTCCCATTTTATTGAGATAACCGACAGCAGTGGTATTGTCGGATTGGAGACACAATGGCGTTGTCAGGCGCAAAACATTTGAGTGCAAAAGACATGGCCAAAAATTCTAGATAATTAATATGCTGCGAACTCTCTTCAGGAGTCCGGTGACCGCCTGAAGTTCGCCCATTGTAGTGGGCTCCCCAGCCCTCAGTACTAGCATTGCAACTGATAACATGAGTAAACGAAGGGGGGCAGAGATGTCTCCCATCGTAACGTCTTACGTTTTCAATCACCCACGATAAATCGTGTCGGGCTAACAAAGATAATTCAACAACATCGTCATAAGAGGCTCCCAAGGAAACGTCGCTAGACTTACACGCTTCAATGGATCTATAGAATAGCTGTAGATACTGAACTGCAGGAAAAGCTGAGACTAGGCATCCAGAAGCCTGGGCTACCTGCCGAATAGTGGGCTGGCGAAACGCGCGAAGACTCGAACAGACGCGAACGTGCTTCTCAACCTTCTTTTCAGTTAAGGAAATAGTACAAGAATTAGACTCAATCAGAAATCCTAAAAATTGAACCTTGGTCGAAGGGGTAAGACTAGATTTCTGGAAATTGACCTGGTAGCCCAAACTAGATAGAAGTTCTAGGGCTACCCGAGTATGTTCTTGGCACTCGTCAATAGACGAACCGTCAATCAAAGTGTCATCAATATAATGTGTGGTTCGGATTCCTTTAGCTCGAAGATGAGCGTAAACTGGTTTTAAGACTTTAGTGAAAGTGCGTGGCGCCAAACTATAACCGAACAGTAAACAAACAAACTCATAAAGCCGTCCTCGCCAGACAAAACGTAAGAATTTTCGGTCTAGCTCGTGAATGGGAACGCTGAAATAAGCTTCCTTAAGATCAATGGTACACATATAATCCCCAGAATGAATGAGCCCTTCGGCAAAGTCAATAGTTTCCATTTTAAAATGGAGCTGGCTAACAAACTTGTTAAGGGGTTTGAGATTAATGACTGGCCTCAAGTCACCTGTAATTTTAGGCACGAGAAAAATGTTGGAGATAAATTCCTCCAAACAGTGCGTGGTTGCAACAATGGTACCTTTTTCTAATAATTTGGCTATTTCCTTATCAACAGCAGATATTTCCTCTGCTGAGAAGCTTGGCCGAATTGGTAATCGGAATTGAGTTGGTTGAGAGTTAAACTCTAACCTATAACCTCGAACTGCCTGGAGAATCCAGGGATCTGAGGTGATTTGACGCCAGTCTTCAAAAAATCCCTTCGTTTCATGGAAGTTTGGAAAGATGCATTTCCTAGAACGGATAAAGCGTCAGACAAAGAGCTCAGTAGGGCTTTGTTATCTAGTGACTCTTTCTTCTTTTGTGCCTTAATTACAGATTCTGTAATAGCGGTAACTATTTGAGACACCTTGACAATAATCTTTTGAATTTCTTGCATTCCAAGGTCCCTGAGCTTGGCGGCTCTAGGGAGTTCGCTCCAAAGAGCTTGGTTGACTTTCGGAACGCATACCTGAGCGCAGTTTTCAGGAGTCCGAAATTTTTCAGCTACAGCCTTCATTTTATCTTCCATGGGTTTCTTGGTAAACGACTCATTGAGTCTTGTAGCTAAAGCCTCTGTAACTTTCGGTCCGAAAGATTCGTAGAGGTCAACCAAGGAGGGCGTCATTCCAAGCTCCTCCAGACCATTGTCATCGGTCTGATCATTCTCGCCTTCTGAACCAGAAGCAACGATTGGGAGAGAAGGATCAAATGTTGAGTCACTCGATCGTTTACGCTTAGGTGACCTTGGTAATTCAGGAGTCTCCGAAGCGGACCGCTTGGATGACTCTTTTAGATGGACTTTAATAAAGTCCGTTAAATCAGCTACAGCAGTGGAGAGTTTGTTCATCTCCAGATCTTGTTGAAGCTGTAAAACCTGCTGAGCATTAAGCGGCTGAACTGTCGAAGGTTCTGCTGGATCTTCATTCAGCAAATCGTTTTCATTCTCGTGATCGGGACTTGAGGACATTCTTTCCAACAATCTCCCTTGGAGCACTTCAGTTTTTCTACACGAAAAACGAAAGAAAAACATACAAAACATAGGCAGTTAAACAGATGTAGACTGTGTGCAACTCGTCGTAAGAAACGACGACAATAAGTAAAAGTGAGCACTTACTGACCTGAAACGCTTGACGCACAAAAGAAGAAGAGGACGATATCACATGCTCCCTTGTTTATATAGGATCGTAATTTGCATAACAATGCAATTTTGAACAGTGAGTTAGCACGCATGCGCGATCGCACAATGAGGTCAATGAGGAGAAATGAACGTTATCCAAAATAAAAGTGACATTGTTGACATGATCGTGTAACACAAACACGCCAATTCAGTGTTCGTTTTTTACGATTAAAATTCTTTCAAGATATTGCAAATACCTGAAAGCACTTTAATTAAACAACACTTGACACATTCGATGAAACCTGTGTGCCTAGCTTGTTCCAAAAAAACAAAACAAAACAAAACAAAACAACAACAACAAAAAACAAGTAAAATTCACTACAAAAATGGCTGCCATTACCTCGTAGAGACCAATGAATCCTACCAAATCATGTTTGAAACGATGGTCAAACCTTTTCCAGTCGATAATAAGTCGTAAGCAGTCGCAAACCGAGCAAACAAGTTGACCAGCCTGTACGCGGGACTTCGGATACCATCGGCTATCCTCGCCATGCGCCGCTAACTGTGCACGTGGGATCCGAAAGTAATCCGAAGTTTTACAACCTTTACACCGGGATGAACTTTATGTCATTTATTTCTTATGTCATTTAGCTATATTTTTCGCTAATCAAATAGGATATGAAGTATATATAAGTAAACTCGATGGTAGAATGCAAACAATACAACCGCGAAACTTTAGTACTACTAAATAGCACAATTTCGTGCAAATTCCATTGTTTTCTATTGTTTAACTAGCACTATTTTGTACTATTTAGTAATTAGTGTTTTACGGATTAATTGTTTGCACTCTATAGTGTCTACTGCTTATTGATATGCAGTAGACACAAAAATACTAAAGCAATTATTCGCCTTAGGCTCAGTGACTATTGCGTCATCTGTCCATCTGTCCATCTGTCCATCTGTCCATCTGTCCATCTGTCCATCTGTTTATCTGTTCATCTGTTCAAAACATACAAATTTGTAACCTAGATCAGATCAGAAAGTAATCGTGCATTTAAATAGAAAAACGCTATAGCTAAAAAACGTAACTTGGAGAATCCGGGTATCGATCCCGGTACCTCTCACATGCTATGCGAGCGCTCTACCATTTGAGCTAATCCCCCTTGTTCTTTCAAGATAATCATGTTAGTTACGCTATTATCACATTACCCTACTTAAAGGGTTGCATATTGTACAAATGTTTTATCGATATCACTCCAGAGGATGGTCAAATGTATAGATGCAACCATCCTTATTTAAAAAGGACATGAGATCGGTTGTTAAAAAAGCCCTTAAACTCAATACTAAAAAGAACTTTGAACCTGAAAAACCAAATGCATTATTTGTGTTTATTATACGGCACGCTAATTCCCATGTATCGCTCGAATTATGACCGCTTTCACTTGAATTGTTTGGTGAAAATATATTAAAAAAATATGCCAAAACATTTCCCACACCGGGAATCGAACCCGGACCATATGGTAATAAGATATCTGGAATTTTACGTATAGGGTATGTTTCGTTGATTTTATCCGATGAAATACGCCATTTGCCGTTTTATAATTAGAAAATAAGACAAAAATGAGAAAGGAAATATAATTCTCCGATTTTTCTTGAGTCCTACACATAGATGGGGAAGGGATTAATGATAAAACATAGATGGGAAAGGGATAAATGATAGAACATAGATGGGAAAGGGATAAATGATAGAACATAGATGGGAAAGGGATAAATGATAGAACATAGATGGGAAAGGGATAAATGATTAACATAGATAGGAAAGGGATAAATGATAGGGTTTTATCGACACACCTAATCCATTTGCCGATACTCCTTCGCCATAGAAGGTTAAGAAGCCTTCCGTTCATCCTTTGGCAGATCTGTCCGGGAGAGAGGGGACGGAACGTCCGAGCGGCTCAGCAGATTCGTACCAAGTGAGTAATGTAATCGATTATCATACAGTCGATTCAATAGACGTTGTCGTCGACCGGCTCAAGCCTACGCGACTGGACCGAAAGAAATATGGGTAAAAATCACTGAAGCTGTTGAATAGTCGTTCTGAATTAATTGTTTCCGCTATTAGTAAAGATAATAATGGTGAGAAACAAAGTAGTAATAATTCAGTTCACAATTTCGAAAATGGGAAGGCATTAATAAAAAAAAGTTTCAACTCTTTCCGCTCGAGCTCCTCCTGTAAACCATAAGCATAATTAATCAGATAAAACTATGCAGTCAATCGCTTCGATGATTTCTTTGAGCTACAAAGGCATTACTTTGAAGATCGCTTCATAAGAATCGTTATTAGAAGGGGAACTTCTTACTAATACCCTTTCGAAATGTGAAAAACATTTACAAAAACAATGCAATAGAGATGTAAAATATTTAAGACGTGGATAAGCTGGGTGAGGTTTGCTTCACGGGCGTTTCATAGAACAGTGTGCAACCGAAGTTGTTTCACTTTGATCAAAATGGGTGTTCATTCCTAGTTTACTACAAACTAGTCAGCCTCTATAACCACATCAAGCGCAATCATGTGTGAGCAGTCTTATGAACATAGCGTGACGTTAATTCTACATCGATTTTACTGAGGGAAGATAACTGACAAATGTAAGCTTTTACGTGCCAGTAAGAGCTCGTTAAACCAGTCAAAGGATGATGGTATTCCACCACATTTGCATGATGCAGGATCTCATGGGGGCTCATGGGAGGTGTCAATTTCCTTGTTGAGCAAGGTAGAGTTTCGAATGATCCACGCTCGACGCTCGAGGTAAAAATAACTTTAAGATTCAGACAGACAAAAATTGCATAACTGATTTTGTTATTTTTACTTAAAGTTAGAATAATAACCCATTTAAAGTAAGATCACTTGCGATCGGCTATGAAAATTATCTGCTGAAAGTAAACTTGTAAGTTTGTTTGTCTGAAATTCGCCTTTGTCTTCATTTTTATGACGTAACTGTTGCGCTTCGCTTTAGCCTAGATCAGATCAGAAAGTAATCATGCATTTAAATAGAAACAAGCTTCAGCAAAAAACTTAACTTGGAGAATCCGGTTATCGATCCCGGTACCTCTCTCAAGCAAAGCGAGCGCTCTACCATTTGAGCTAATCCCCCTTGTTCTTTCAAGTTAATCACGTTAGTTACTGTATCATCACATTGCTCTCAGGGTTGGATATTGTATAAATGCTTAATCGATATAACTCGAGAGGAAGGTCAAATATATAGATACAACCATCTTTAGGTAAAAAAGACATGAGGTCGGTTGTTAAAAAGTACAGCTTTGAACCTCAAACAACAAATGCATTATTTTTATAAGGCACACTAATAGGCCCTTTGCAGCTCAGTAATCACTTGCTGATTAATTCACTGAGAGCAAATGAATGAACGTTTTGTTACCCTGGGTGAAATATACTGGTGAGCAAACGATTTGTAGTTTTATAATTAGAAAATAAGACAACAATGAAAAAGGGAATAAAATTCTCCGATTTTTCTTGAGTCCTACACATAGATGGGGAAGGGATTAATGATAAAACATAGATGGGAAAGGGATAAATGATAGAACATAGATGGGAAAGGGATAAATGATAGAACATAGATGGGAAAGGGATAAATGATAGAACATAGATGGGAAAGGGATAAATGATAAAACATAGATGGGAAAGGGATAAATGATAAAACATAGATGGGAAAGGGATAAATGATAGAACATAGATGGGAAAGGGATGAATGATAGAACATAGATGGGAAAGGGATAAGTAATAGAACATAAGTGGGAAAACAATAAATGACACAAATTATCATAGAAGACGTCACGTGATGGGGGCTGGACGGGTAGACGTGGGAGGGCTGAAGAAACTCGTCCAGCCCTCCTCCATTACGCGCCTATTATTTATTAACTTTAGCTGAATTATTTTAAGTTTAAACCAAAAATTTTGTGATATGATAAATATTTTCTGGTCTGACCCCAACCATTCGGGCAAAAAGTGCAAAAGATTACAAAAATAATAAAAAATGATAAAAAAATGGACGGGAAAATGAGAAATGGATAAAACAAAGATATCAATATAGTGGTAGAAATGTATATTTAAAAAAAATTATAATATATTATTAGAATATATAATCTGATCACCGCAGCCAGGCAGCATACAAATGGTTTACTTTCCTATGAAAATAAAATAAAAAGTGTCTTATAATCGTTGTAGTGCGTTTGGAAAAAGATATTTTGGAGTTGTTTGTCGGAAATATTTTATTTTCACTCCAAAAATGTTTATACAAAGTCACTCTGAACCATGAATCAATCCCCTCCCCTCCCCTGTGGTGTTGGTTTGTGTTGACATGTAAACGAGGCAGTCACGTGGTATAACAGGAGCAGTCGACGAGAAAAGTTCTTGTGCGAATATTTTCTGACTAAAAATCCTTCTTTTATTTCTCAAATATGGATCTTTACGGGCTCATACTGCATCCTAAAGGTAAAAGGACCTATCATATTAGCCATTTATTGTTTAATTTATTTATTTAGAGCAATATTTTAGAAATGAATTGATCGTAAAGAGTTCGGTTGCTCGTCGCCATGTTTTGGCGGGATTCATTCTCAACAATTTAGCTTCAAGTTGAACGATTTATTGCTTGAAAAAAACTTAATATCCGAAATAAATTATGCTTTAATGCTTATTTAGGAATTTAGCAATGTTTTGTGGTAAATTATCTTTATTTTGTGCGATTTGGTTGGATTTTACGGCCTCATCAAGCAGACTATTGAAGTCAGTTTTCGTTCGGCGTTTGATTTTTGTTTGCGCTTGGAATCTTGAATGAACTTCGAGTCAGACTAAAATACGAAATAAATACAAGTCATTATAGGAAGAAGAGATATCAGATTTCTCCATATTCAAAGATTACTGCAAGTCCCTTGAGATCGTAAGGTGAGAACTCGCTTAAAGTTCGTTTTGGAAGAACAGATAAACTTTTGTCGATCAAATTTAGAAAGAACTGCTGCCCTTGACTCTTCAGCTTCACCTTCAGAGTCTTGGGATTGAAGGGTTAAATAAATCATTTTTTGAGATAAAAACCGATTTTTTTTGCAAGGATTTGGGCAAGCAAGCAATGAATCATCTCAAAATCCTGGTATTTTGGTTTCATTGAGGAGATCGTTTCGAGGAGATATAACGATCTTGTTGTCACACAACAGTTTTCTTTGCTTCTAAAGCTTTTGACTCATTTGCAATGTTTCTCTTACTAATCTTGTAATCTTAAATTTGATGTTACATTTAATTTCTCTTACTTCATTTTCCATGAGATTAAAATTTCCTTGAAGCTAAAAAATATGTTTTGGTGAAATACATCAATTTTATTTGGACGCCAAAAGACTTCATATTTGATAAGTGAAAACACCCAGTATTTTAAGTGCATATAAGGGTTGGCTGGTTTCATTTCCTAATCAATATTAATCGTTAAAATTAGTTGATTGATATTGATTAGTTATCGGTAATAGATGATTAATCCATAGTTACACGAAGATAATATCGACTATCATCAATTAGCGTATCATCTGGGCTGCCATATTTGTCCGAATGATTGAAGAAATCATAGATTTACCTTTTTTTGAACGAATCCTAAATCTCACTCGTCTCAAAAGCATGCACATTTGCACGGCCCACTTTAAAATCAAAATGCTTCATTTAAAATGTAAATACAGGCCAATATTTGCTCAAAGCTTCTCTCATAATAGTCTCCTACGCAGCTGCTATTAGTGTCGTCACGCCACGCTCACTCCCCTAAGTAGCTGCTGCTTACCCGAGCACAACATTCCATTCCCTTTGTCTGTGGTTAACAAATCAGGGAACAGTGTGACATTGATTTACTGCTACATTCCAAGCAGGAGAATAATCAACATTCTCTGAAAACTAACTTAAAGTGAGGATAAATGTTATCTCTGTTCTCAATCTTGTCTGAAGAATAACAAGATTTTTTTTCGTTTTTAACAAAAGTTCTGAGATATTAAAAGTCTTATCATATCTGCGATTGACGTGGATTTGAATAATTAATTGCAAAGTTTGTTCGTTTGCATAACGCTTGCTACGAAGTCCTCTTAAAGTTTGAGAATTGTACTCGTGATCAGCTCTAGAGGGGCAGCAAAATCTCTTCAGTTAAAAGAAATGTTCTACAGTTCTACAGCTAAGATAAATATTAATAATAGTAGCTTGTTATGAGATTGATCAGGAGTGACACAACAACAAGTATCATGTTCTTGCTCATTTGTAAGGTCATTAACACAGACGGTTAAAGCTTGAAATAGGAGAGATTCTCCGAAGCCTGTCGGCAGATTTATAAACACATCTCTTTTCCCTTATGCTATGAAACATATAGCTACCCTCTGATAATTGTTAAAAGTTGTTATTTGAAATTTTGTGCTCCCTTTCTCCAACACTCTCTCGAAGTGCGCCATTTTGTAGTGATGATAGTGCGAGTTAGTTCTCGATTTTTTTTTAGTTCTAGAGCTGTGATTGGTTAATTTGAGGGAATGGAATGTTGTGCTCGGGTAAGCAGCCACTACTTAGGGGAGTGAGCGTTGCGTCATGAAACTAATAGCGGCTGCGTAGGAGACTACTCTCATAATTGCTTTACATTTTATAATTTATAGACATTTTTAATGAATTGCTATTTCTTCAAGCGGCAAAGATCAAGCCCTGGAATGTGTGTAGCAAATTATTTATTTTGCTTCTCAAATCAAATCTTAAAATAAATACTGCTATGTAGCTCATGTTCCTTTGTGAGTAGACTTTGAAGCCAAAACAGTTCATATAAATACATAAATATAGGCTATAACATTATATTGTGAAGTTTAAGAGAATAATGAGTGATGATGAATGAATTTACGATCACTTATATCACTTGAAACCCTGTTCTCCTAATCAATCTTCACTGTTTGTGCAAAATACTGTTCAAGTAGATGAATCACAAATAGATAAACCAAAACAAGCTTTTGCCCATGAAGTTCATTGAAAATTCTTAGAAATATTCGCTTCAAAATCATTGTCTATGTTCTTGGCTTAAAATCCTTGTTTATGAAATTGATTTCCAGTTTGGCTGTCTTCAATTACGGTGGTCAACGAAATAGAGCATGTGGAGACATAAACTTTACCACATGATCTGCTAGCTCCGCCCTCTCTTAATCACTTGACAGCATAGTGACTTTGATTGACATCTGGTACATAATAATTGATTGGTCTATAGATGGGAACCCTATAGGAGATACTGTGTGAAACCTGCAAAGGCCTCTTGGGTAAGTTCTTGAAGACCCCTGGGTAACTATTGTGCAACTTTGCCATTTTGTTGCGGAGAAAAAAAACAAAGTCATTTTATTGCTGGTTTACCACAGGTATCCCAGCAAATATATCTAGTAAATGTCACAAAGACAAACAATGCTTACCTTGCATCGTGTGTTAGCAGCATCTTTAAAAAACCCTGCAGTAAACGGATAAAATAATTAAGACTGTGACACCTTGTTATCTTATACTGCTCAATTTGTTTTTGCTTCTAGTACTAAATGCTTCAAGTTTGCTGGGGTAATTCGCTGTCACAGTTTTCGCTGTCACAGTTTTTGCTGTTGAAAAATGCTTCACTTCTGGAAGAAGACTTTGCCGTTCTTGAACAATTGGTGAGAAAAATACCTGAACCTCCACCTTTATCTAAAATTTGTTGCTATTGCGACAAAAAAAACTTTGATATTCAGATTCTATTGCTGTAGTTTACTAAACTGTTGTAACCCCTATGTGCATCCTGAATGTGTATTAGAGTTTTTGCATTTTCAAAATTCTAACGATAATCTAAGCTAGGGGAGGGGTGGTCTAAATTCCTGACTACCCCTTAAGAATGTAAGGGGAGGGGTGGTCTAAATTCCTGACTACCCCCTTAAGAATGTAGGGGGAGGGGTGGTCTAAATGCCTGACTACCCCTTAAGAATGTAGGGGGAGGGGTGGTCTAAATTCCTGAGGTGTCTTGAGGAATTTTAGTAAATACTTCGTTACATACTATGGAATGTGGAAAAGAATGTATAATCTGAACGAGAGGACACAGGACATTCACTCAATATTAGAGAAACCGAAAGAAAGGCTGATAAAAAATAAAAATGTGGATTTACATTGATGAGGATTTCTACACTGCAGTAGAAGTAAAAGATGATGGAAGTAAGTCACTGTTCTTTGGTGATTACGACAAAGGATTGCTCCTTGAATGCAACCCTCACGGTGCTCTAATGAAGCATCTCTTAGCTTCCCTTCAACAAGATTCACTTCAAACTACTTTGAAGAGAAAGAGCGGAGATGAAGTGGAAAGCCAACCAAAAACCAGTAAGTGGCAAAAGATAGAAGAAAAGGAAGATGGAGAGAAGGAATTTTTTTCATTTTTGTAGAGCACTATCCCAAAGCCTAACAGCAAAAATGCAACAGGGACTGCTATTGAAGTCTCTAATATCCACTGGAATGTTCGTCTTGAGCTAAACTCGGGTGTTGAAAACACACTGATCAATGCAGTGGGAGAATGAGTTGACAAGTTCAGACTCTTTATAGAAGCTGTGTAGTTTGATCTCACAGTTGATGGTGTTAAATTAGGCGTAGTTGAAATCGTCTTCTGATCCGGAGGAATAAAACAGCTCGTACTTTTAGTTGCGTACACTGAAGTAGATGAAATAGAAGAGGTGGGTGCTGAAGGAAATGATGAAATGTATAAGCTCTTTGTCTTCTCTGAGAGACTAACGTACTTAGTATACTTTGTACTCGTAGAAGGTACTCTCGTAAGATATAATAGAAGATGTCCAAGACACAGCTGGAGACATTCTCGTGGTACATGTCTTTACGAAACAATGGCTCTTAACTGTGAAGTTTAGAAAAGAATCTAAACAGGTACACAGCAGAGGATTTCCTGTGAAGTCAATGTGCCTCAGGTTTGGAAGATTCTTAAAGTCGTTGATGATTGGGCAGTGAATATTATTATGCTTAAGCGACATAAACATAATCCAAGCACATGTATTATCCGGTATAATAGGGATAGACGTTAATCCCTGTCCAGCACAATCAATCAATTTATCGTTAAAGAAGCATTTACATCCACTTTGTAAGAGGCGGCAACAACCTCCATAGACAGGGGGTATGAAAACTAAGAACCCCAAAAGGAACAGAACTCTTTTGATTAACATCTTTGGATAATGGATTTCTCTACAGAAGAAGTCTCAGTAATTATTAATGGTTTACTAATCTATATAGAATCAAATTTCAGTCAGATCATTTTAAACTTTTTTTTTTTTTTGGTTATTCAAAATCGTTCAGAATGTCTAGAGGTAATTAACATGATTAACAGGAAATATCAAACACAGATACATTTATAGTTCTTATCTTAATATTGTCCTTTAAAAAGTTTGTTCAAGCTTTCATCTGAGGTTAGGTCCTGAAGTACAGGAGTAGCTAGTGCTAGGGGAAAGGTAGCTTTATCTCTAACATCATAGTTTTCATGACTGTGTTCATAATCAGAAGCTTCCGTCTTAACTTGTGGATAAGCGGCGTTTATACTCTGAGTGCTTGTTTCTGGTTCTCTGTAAGGCTGATAACGGTTATTTTCCTTGTGGTATGAAGCGGGTCCATTCTGATGGTAAATACTACTAGCATTTCTTCTTCTCATAGCCTCAGCTCTCTTACTCTGAATCTCCAACTGCATATTTATAATATCAGTACTGGACTGTAGAGCATCCCACTCATCTAAGGAAAGTGTAATTTCAGATTTTGTTGGAAAACTCTCTCCGCTAAGTGGGTCTATATACTGCTTCCGAATGTGAATCTTCGGCTTTCCTCGAAATTCGTTTACAAACACTTGAAATCCTCGGTTTCCTAAAACTACAGGGTTCTTCGATGACATTTTTTTTTAATGCACTTGATTTTTTTTTTCCTCCTTGCTTGGTGTCTGAGCCGATCGTCAAGTGGAAACTGTTCCTCTCTCTCGGATTTAAAATTCTCACATACATTCCATTATATGTATCCAATTATTTGCTTACATTTTTCAAGACCATCCAAAAATGCAAAGGTTATGGGATCACGCCTCCCCACGCATTTTTCAAGGGGTATTCAGGAATTTAGACCATGCACTCTCCCTTACATCCTCATCGAAGATTTCTAAAGAAACAACCAAACAATACGAGGCAATTTTCTTTTTCTTTTTCAAAAAGTTTATTAACTCCTTTGGTTCTGTAATTGTGCGGTCTTTGTTCTTCTCGGTATGACTAACACCTATCTTAGCGTAGAACCTATCTTAGCGTAGAGGTTATGTTTGTCACATCGTGGATGAACTCCTGGTGGGTAATCCCATAGACGGTTATCCAAGATGTCGTAGTCTGACATCTTGATGTTCAGTTTGCATCCCAAGATCTCGTTGTCCAAGAACCTTTCGTTGGCTTCTTTTGTCTTGTACCCTTTACATATTTCAGCCAAGTATTTGTAGTCCAGCTTGGTTCCACATTTTACAAATTCGGTCTTGTCTTTGGATTGGTAGACTGAGCAAAGAGAACCACAGAAACATTGACGTGCAGAAGAGTTGTCGTTGTAAGACATGATTCGTCTGTTCTCAATCTCTTTTTTCTTTTTTCTTTTTTTTATATTTTTTATCAGCCTTTCTTTCGGTTTCTCAAATATTGAGTGAATGTCCTGTGTCCTCTGGTTCAGATTATATATTCTTTTCCACATTCCATAGTATGTAACGAAGTATTTACTAAAATTCCGATAATTCAGATAACTAGCTTTTAATGGTTAAAATAACCATAATAATTGGTTACATAAAATTGGTTAATATAACCATTTTAATGTTGGTTGTTTTCAGCAATCCACTTTAGGTTATAACAACCAATTGAAATTGATTTTTATGAACAAAACATTTGATATAACCAGTTATTTAGTGTCGAGTGAATGCAACTCAGATAACCAGTTTTCTTTTGGTTACTTCCTGTTGATTCAACCAATTTTATTATGGTTAGATTGGAATTGGTAATATCTACCATTTTAATTTTGGTTTGAAAGCACCAACAACATGCAAAAAAAAAAAAAAAAAAAAAAAATCATTTCAATATATTTATTTCACTATAATAAAAATTCATCACCTCTTCATCACCTCAATTCATCATACACCTGATCTCTTACCATAAAATATATATGTTATTGAACTTTAACAAAGGTCTTTTGACCCAATTTCTAACAATAACATAATACTGCTGTAAAAAGGTCACAAAGGTAACAAAGGTCTTTTGACCCAAAGTTCTTTGATCCAATTCCAAAGAATAATATAATACTGCTGTAAAACAATAAATTTTACAAAGAACTTAAAAATTTTTCGACGTCCATTGGAAAAGGCTCCTTGGTACTCAACATTAAGTACTCTAAAAATGCATATACATTTTGAGGTTTCCTTTAGGGTAGCTATCTCAGCATTCAAGGATCTTGCAGGATCTTGTGCAAGGTCATACAAAGATCCAGCAAGATCATGCAAGATCTTAGATAAGGTCTTGACAAGATCTGGCATTATCTTGGATAAGATCTTGACAAGATCTGGCATTATCTTGGATAAGATCTTGACAAGATCTGGCATTATCTTAGTTAAGATCTTGATAAGTTCAAGTCTGATCCTGTTACATGGTCTCGCTAGTAAGATTGCATGGCAAGATCTTAAGAGTGACTGTCTGTAACCATCGAGCAAAACGTGGCAAACTTCGAAAAATCGATTTCGCTCATACTTTCAAGTTAGTTAGGGTAATGTATCCTAAGAATCGCTGTATAGTTGGTTTGAACAAATAACGCTTTATTATGGAGAAAAATGGAATTTTTCAAACACTCCCGAAAACACCGTTCGCGACAGTAAATTTTGACTCAACTTTCGCGGCTGCTGGACACAAAATAAGCAACACTGGGAATTAAAACAACCCATATTCTTGAAGAACAATCTATTGAGTACGATATGCGTGACTTTGGGATCAATTGTACAATTTTAAGATAACAAAATAATTTTATTCGCTAGACGTGTGTTTAGAGTATCAAAAAGTAGGTCTTACAAAAATATTCATTCTGAATGTGCTTAACCTCTCCGTCGCGTGAAACTTCGCTGGTTGATTATTCAGATGTTGGTCTTTCTAGTGATGTAAAGAAATCTTTGGGCAAATGATTGTGTGTCACGCAGTATGTCTTCAAACTTTGGTCAAATTACTCATTTCTGACCTCTGGCCGCTTTCTATAACAGACGAGATACTAGTGTTTATAAGTAAAATATAAACTCAAAAACAAGCCTAAAACACTTTTATAGCCTTAAATAATGTAGCTGTTTAAGAATTCTTACCTGGCAAACTCTGAAACCTGGATTTTTATGAATGTTTTTAGACACAACATCGATCTGGTTTCTTTCATTACCGACTCGAACTTGTCAACGGCCGAGTGCCACAGGGAGCCCAACCTTTCTTGTTGTGGTGCAAAACACAGGAAACCCAGATTGATTAAAAAATCGTTTTAATTTGTTTTAATGATGATGCAAACACACACAATAAAAAATTTCACAACTATTCCAGTAAAACTTGCTGAATTACATGATAATCTATAATATGAATGACTAATAAAGAGGGGGAAAACCTGCATTAGAACCTTACTAATGGTAACAGTTCTAAATTGATTTTAAAGAAGTTGAACCGTATACACTACATGCAATTTTTCTGCTCGGCATGTCATCATAAATGATCATCGGCCTCTAAGGTTCATAATTAGTACCGAACAAATGTATGTGACAGAGGCACCTACGATTTTATTGGAGTAGATGCAGAACATGAAAATCTTTGGAAAGTTTTTACGCATCCTTCTTCGGAACAGGTGAACAGCGTGTCATCATCGGTATCGCTGTTTTCCTTGCGGGAATCTGTAGTGGTCTTTGGTTTGTATTTCCTACTTTGTCTAGGTATGATAACGCAGAAATCTGGAACCTGGTCATCAGAATACTCCATCTTCCTAAGGGTGGGTAAGGCTAGAGCTGACAATTTCTTCGTTGTTTCAAAATTTTTGCTTTGGATGCAAATTATATTCATCTTGAGTCCTACATATTGTCAAGTACTTTCACCACTACTCTAACTTTATCCTGGGGGTCGAGCGAAATCGAATAACTATAACTATAAATCTTAATTTTTTTACTTTTCGTTAATGCGGCCGGCACATAACCGATTGGTGGCATGGGAGTGAATCATGTTAAGTGCCACTATGCGCACTGATGAGCTCCAAGGCTATAATACTGCAAGTACATATGCACGCCACGAAAGTACATATGCACGCCACGATAAAGCATTTTTAGACTTCAACCAACCGTGAACATAACAAGAACTGGGTTTAAAGTTCTGTTCCATCGAAATTAAGGAGTCAGTTTACTTATGGTATCTTATATAAAATTAGTTTTCTTAGTTCTTCTATTTGTGTTGTCCTTATTGAACAATGCTCTTTGCAATCTGTCCCAAAGTGTTTGTCAGAGACTGTGTGGTCGATCTTTCGTTGGGCAATTCCTTCATGAAGTCACAATGAGCTTCTTGAAATCAAGGGCACAGCTGTCAGTGGTGTATCTGGACTTTGCTCAGGATAGTTGCTTAAGCACATACTTCATCGTGTAACCCAACTTGCCGTGCTTGGACTGCTCTTTTCAGTCGCTACCTCTGGGGCTAGCCACGGGAACGTTTCTGGGTCTCAGCGACTGTGAATGATTTCTGTAGAGTTGATAGGCGTACTTTTGCCAAAGTCGATCAGAACAAGCTGCCACTTCTCCTTTGAATGACGACAGAGGATATTGTTGTGCTTAATATCGTTATGTAACCATTTCTGACCCGCTATCTTGGTTGAACATAGCGGGGAAGGAATCGTTAAAACTGGGGGCAGAGCGACCGTCAGACTCGTCAATAAATTCATAATGACCCATGAGTGTCGTATAGTTTAAAAATAAACTGTTTTGATAATTTTAATATAGAATTTCGTTTAGACTGAAAATGGTAGTAATTTTGATGGAACTTCTCTTTATATACTGAGCACAGGTGCTTTGTGGGATCACCCTTTTAAAATCTAAGGTCCCCACGCATCATTATTTCCCGCTACACCTTTGTCATTGTTCTCATTGTTTCATGCACAGCTTACTTAATGACCGAAGCAAGAATAGAGCGGTTAACCAATGTAGCAGACTGACTTAAAAAACAAAATAAGTATACTACATTTTTTGTTTAGCCTTAGAAGGTTTTGAAAGGTTAACTTTTATTTTCATTTCATTTAAAATGAAAGTAAATTATAACTATAATATGAGAATTTAGCCATTACGAATACATTTCTTAGGCCCATGTGAAATTCGACGTCTAAACCAGGCCTAAGACGACTACTTTAAGATAATTTTCGCAATCGAAGGGTAAAAGAAAACAATAGATGCTAAAATAACGTAATTAGTTAATTACCAGTGATAAGTAATTTAGGCTCACTTAACGGCGCGGGTACCTTTCGTCCATTTGATTACAAGTTGAAGTTATAAGTTGAAATCCAAAAATTGGTATACCGAGTCTATATTTTCGCTTTTTTTCTCAAAAACTGAATATTTCGATGATGGAAACTTTTTTCTAGTTTAATTCGATTGTTCAATAAGTAACCGAGCAGTCTTAATCTTTCTTTGCTTTGGCTAGGTGACTGCACAAGTTGAAATGCCTATTTTCTAATAGTTTTGCATTTTGATTTCGTGTCACTTTATGAGTTGCGTAATATTTGATCCTCAGATGCTTCATTGCATCAAGGGCCGCTTCTTTGATTAATCTCCAAGTAAAACTGAATGAGGATTCGCTTTGACCTACGAATCCTAACTATATTTTGCGAAGAGAGCCATGCCAATATAATACGTGTACGACTCCGCATTCGATTTTTCCCTAGATTGAAGACTGAAAAGAACTTTCTTAGTGTTGAATACCGTTCACCAAATTCATTTTCTGTCGTTATGTTGAGAAATAAAGAAATAGAACGGGAGATTGTAATTCAGTCATTCAAAATTTGAAAATTGAAATCAGATTTCGATTTTTTGAATATTGAATTCCACCAAAATTTTATCTACCGGGGCAGGGGTAGAACGAGTCGTTACACAGCTCCAGGTTTGTCTGACAACGATATTGTGCATACTCATAATGCTGATTAAAAATGGTCGCACCGTTGCAACTAAACGTACGATGGGAGATGAAATACATTGCCATTGTGTTCCAAAACGTAAGACAACAGTGGCAGCTAGCAGAAAACTTTCTGCATTAGTCCCTGCCTTCCCAGCAAGGCGGAGAATTAACAATTTGAGACCTGAAGGATAAATGCACATGTAACATCTTTATACTTGTAAAAAAGTTAGAGGTTTACGACTCTAACGTTTACGACCCTATTCTAAACTTAACATGATCCAAAACGCTCTGGTAGCATGTGGCATTATAACAAACACAGGACTAGGAATCAGAGGTCATCAATTTTTATTTACAGTTGACTTAAGAAATAAGTGCTTTTGCACTTCGTAATATAAAATACATAAATAGCTTCTAACTCGATGGCAGAAACATCCTTATGAACATACAGAACTCTATCCCTTATTGCGTTATTAATCTGTTCGTTGACGTCATATCTGAAACTAATTAGGAAATGCCATATTTGAGTGGTAAGTGGAGAAACTATGGATGATTCAGACAAGATCATTTTTATTAAATTTTCATACTTAGGCTTTAGTAAAATCCCATATAAGAGGGTTTTCTTCCCTGTCCCGTAATTTCTTTGCTACCATCTTTCTACCATCTTCTTTGTAATAACATAATATAATTCATTAAAATCATAAGATGTACCTTAAGTTATTCTTAGACATAGCAATAATGTTTTCATTATTTTTATGGCTGTGATTGTATAATATTGGAAAAAAAATCGAAATCAAATCAATTCCTTTACAAAAAAGGAAATTATCATTATTATTCAGTGTCTTATTATTGGAAATCAATTATACCTCTGCATAATTATACCAACTACTCTTCGCGCCAAGAATTCCCAGTAAAATTATCAATAAAAAAAGCCTGTTTTTTTAAATATTGCCACTTTACTTACTGCAACAGCCTTTGAGACAGTAATCTTGGTCTTGCTGTTGTCCTTGTTCTGCTGGCTTTCTTTTAAGGCCGCTAGTATTTGGCGGTTTTGTTCTTGCAGTTTAGACTATTTCACAATCGTTTCGAAATTTGAAGAAATTTCTTCTTTCACTGTCGGGGTTGACGTTCTCATTCTCGATTGTTGCTTGCAATAGGCGATTTCTGTGCTCTCTTAGCACATCCTCGTTACCACCAGGGACAGAGGGAATAAGTATATTTAGCCTTTGAGAATTGGAGCCATTTTCAGTATGTCTACTCGTACTGCTTGTACTGGTAGTTGCAGTAACAGAATGGATTGGCATTGGGCGTCCTGGTAAAGGTGTAGAATGAACGCAATTTATAAGCAAAGATATAGAATGTGCGGGAAACTAGATGACCGACAGAGTTTGTTACCTGTTTGTGACCAAAAGGCGAATGAACGAATAAGTACATCCACTGAACAAAAATACCCCCTATCTATCACGGCGTATCACGTGACTTGTGATTACATATACGTTCATATAATGAAGTCTAATAATAAAAAAAGGAATAACTGTCTTATAAAAATGCTGAAGTTGTATCCAGGATTCATGTTAAGTAATATATCTATTATCTTATAGCTATTTGCTCCATTTTATAAAGTTATGAAAATTTTCCTAAAGCCTAGATTCACGAAATATCATTGCAATAAACTTGATTAGCTTCTAGCTCTAAAACCATCATACCGTTATCTGCCGCCAACAGTGACAGCTCTAAGGAAAAGGGCGCGGTAATAAAGATCCGGCGTGCTTTTGTCCAATGGCATGTGGTTGATGGACGTGGAACTTTATTACGCTGGAATATGACTGTTAGCCATTCAAAATGCTTGGATTTTGAGTATTTATCCCAATGATACACACTGTCTTTTTAATTATAAAGCTTTCATTGTAACGAAGATCTACATTACAGAGTATTTTGCCGTCACAAAGAAGAATTTTATGATCCTTTAACAAATCAATAGCAATTACAGCTCAATGACGACGAAGACTCAAATGATAGTATTTTCACTCACGAGATTGACGGCCAGAACGACAATTCTTCTAATGACTACAGCAAGATAAACGTTTTGGACCAAACTGATCAAGACTCCTCTGATGTGCCAAATACAAACCAACCATCAAGTGACGAATTCTTACCAGCTAGTTCACAAAAAGGTATTGATGTTATACGTTTATTTGATGATTAAGATTATATAATCTTTAAATGTAAAAGTCAAACTGCATAGATAAAAGACTGAATCTTTAACAAGCGGCTGGTTTGCACATTATCTAGCTCCCATATTGGAGTTACAACCAAGCATTAGGGTTATTGAAGCGAGATTAAGTTAGAGGTACAAATGATTCTTTTTTATTTCTATCTTAGCCTCGTTTTCACCGTTACTTTTAAGAAGGTTGCATTATTAAGTAATCAGCTTATGGTTGCCATTAAAACCTCAGTGTTCATTCAGAAAGGTTCAATCAAAGAGTTTATAAAATCAGAGCTAGAGAAGAATTTAAAAAAAGAATTAACTATGTTCAAATGGATTCTGCTGTACATTTTTGGCTCCAAATCAGTTCATGACTGTGGTCATCCTGACGTAGCATGGTATCCGGCAAAACATGTTTGTCAAGTTACAGAAGTACAATTATAAGTAATTTATTTAGTATGTCTCTTGGTTTTTTATTTTCGATTTATCATTTTTCTTTCACGAATTATAAATTGTTGCTTTGCTGACTTAGAAATTTATATTTTATTTTCAATGGAAATCATTTATTTTCAGAGAATAATTTCGGTCAAAATTATACACCCTATGCAAAAAGAAGAGGACTGGAGACGAGTCAAACATGAAAGCGAGGTCCTAAAGGCCTCATTTCAAGAAGAGTGTATATGTATATCGAAGTGTGTTTTTTACTAGAGTTTTTTACTGAAATTTATCATCTTAACTACAGTTTACAATGCCAACACATTGCTGTGTTCCTCTCTGTACCCAAAAGGGTTACAAGGATAAACAGACAGGGAAGAAAATATCGTTTTTTTGCTTTCCAAAAGATAAAAATATGAGGCGCCGGTGGATTCACGCGATTCGTCGTGACGAGAACAAGGATTTCAAGATCATTGATACAACCAAAGTGTGCTCTCGCCACTTTGAAGCCACAGAAATGAAGATATCACTCACAGGCATAGTTCCATACGTAGTTCCCTCCAAGTTTGCGTTTTCTGTGCCTACTACTAAAAGAAAAGCACCCACTTTGAGATCTGCACCGACAAATACTAAAGTCACGAAATACGAGCAAAGTGACAATGAGGTTGACGAGTCATCTACAATCAATGCTGTAGTTTATAGTCCAGAAGAAAACGAAGAAACCTTAAAAGAAACTATATCTGAACTTAAAAACAAACTCGAGGAAGCTCAAGCGCGGATTGATACTCTTGAACGTGAGAATGCAAACCTACGAGACCTGCGATCTAAAGTGTCAACATTAGAAAGTCGGTACCAAACATCACAATCAAGAGTCTTTACTGTTGAACACTTCAGATGAAGACATTTCTTACTACACTGGATTCCCTAACTATCAGACATTTCTTGCCGTTTATAATTTCCTTGATCCAGCCGAGAGATGCGAAAACATTAATTACGGCACAATCAACAAAACCGTACCGGATGATTTCTATGATAAAGCAGGAGAGGATGAAGACAGTGATGAGGATCTCTATGACTTGAAAAAGCCTCGAAAACGTGGAAGATCAAGGGCACTAAAGCCGATTGAAGAGTTTTTTCTCAGTCTCTGCAGACAAAGGAGAGGATTTTGTGAAAAACATCTGGGCCATTTATATGGTATTTCACAGTCCACTCTGAGCAGAATTCTTACACCATGGTTTAATTTCATGTACCTCAAGTTTGCCCAAGTGTGCATCTGGCCTTCGAGGGAAAAAGTGGATGATACTATGCCTGAAATCTTCAAAGAAAAATATCCATCAACTCGTGTGATCATAGACTGTACTGAGATCAGGTGCCAAATGCCCAGTAGTCTCCTTCTTAACAGTGAGCTTTTTAGCTCATATAAAAACCATGTTACTTTGAAAGCCCTGGTAGGCATTGCCCCTAGTGGAGCTATCACACTTATTAGCCAACTCTACACTGGGAACATCTCAGACAAGGTAATTGTGGCACGAAGTGGTCTACTAGATCTAGAGTTTAATAATAAAGATTCAATAATGGCCGACAAGGGATTTACTATTGATGATCTGTTGCCTCTGGGAGTGACAACAAATATCCCTCCCTTCCTCGTAGACAATGCACAGATGTCTGGGGATGATGTCATAAACACACAGCAAATTGCAAGTGTTCGCATACATATAGAGCGTGCTATCAACAAAATCAAAAACTTTCATGTCTGGGATTCTGTAGTGCCACTGAGTTTATTTCGGTGTTGTGAATCAAATGTGGACTATTTCTGCATTTTTATGTAATATGCAAGATCCCATAATTTCTGAATGAAACTTTGAATTAGGATATTGGGAACCAGATGTTGTATACATTATTTCCTGACAGAGTAATATTTGATACGAGCCTTCAGGCAATTTTCAAACATTTTGACTCTCTAGCATATATGACAAAAAGCAGAGGTCCCATCACTCTGACTTTGTTGCAAGGTGGACGTAAAAGAACCACTGAGGCCATAAACAATATTCTTTGCCGTGACCACCCTCAGTGTCTAGCTCGAATACTGACTACTTCTTCAGACTAGGGACCTCATTCAATTAAGGTAAAAAACTATGTATGGGTATCCCTGCCACAGATTGATGGCAAACTCAATAAACTAAATTAAAAAAAAAAAAAAAAAAAAAAAAATTTATTACAGTTAACAAAATTAAAGTTATTTCAATTTATTTATTAAAGTAATTTACTTGTATGATTGCAAAAGCAATAATCATAATGTAATCAATAATATAATCAATATTCAATGGAAGTCAATTGAGAGCAATCCAAAAATATCTTATATAAACTATCTTGTTATAACTTCATTATTGGTCAAGTCAAGAACCTGCCAACAATCCAGCACACAGAATAAAAAGCAAATTACCAGTCAGCAAATAAGGCAAATATGGGCTCATCTTTTATAAATGCCTATTTATTTGTTATATATAACACCATAAATGCAAACATTTTCTGGATGTATGTCAAAACAAAATATTTACTCAACATTTTATAATATTTACTGGTATTTTATTGGTGATACACAGTGAATGTTTAGTGACTATTAAACAGTCTGATAATGAATAATTTTTTTTTTCCTACTCCCATTTCAAAGATATAATATAAATTTCTCAAATAGACAGTATTAATACATAAAATTGGTTTACATGATATTGACATGAACATTCATATAATTTCATACTTTAATATTGCCTGTTTGCAGAAAAATGGGAAGAACCATGGACTAAAAAGTGCTTAAAATAGTATAACTTTAACTTCTCAGATAAGGTATTCCAAAACTCTCGGTCAAAGACAATTCTTTCGATGCTCATACCCATACTGGTATAAATGATGAAATCACACCAGTGAGCCCTTGTGGCTGCAAGCTGTCCTTGGACTTGGTAAAAGTATGCATGATTCTTCTTGAGCTTTGGCATATCTTGGACTTTTTCTGCAAAGAACCCTAGATCAGTGCAGGCATCAAGTGGAGTGACATTGAATTTTGTTAGCGGACATTTTACCTCTACTAAACCAAATGGCCTTTCACATCCACTATCAATGACTTTGCCATCAGGTGATGCAGCCAAAAATGGGGAGTCCTTCAAAACAACCAAACCACATTTGTGCACTGAAACTGGTCTTCTTGTTGAGAACATGTAACTCTCATATTGCTGCAATGCAACTGGCTCATACTTTTTGCCATGTTCTGTGTACCTTGAAGTGAATTGCTTAGGATTAATAAGATTTCCAACTAAAGTCTCGTGATTCCTTTGTCCGATAGCAATGGTTTTGAAATTAGATGAAGTCAGTCTGAATTTTCTTTCTTCTTTCCATTCTTTGCATTCTGATTGCTCTCTTGTTTTATGTTCTATGTTTCTGATTTTTTGTTCATCAACAATTACGTGATTCATCAAAGATTTCTGATCATCATCCAATGATGCCATGTTATCTATTGCAAAATCATCAGTATCTTGGAGGGGAAATGGGGGGTAAGTTGTGAGATTGTTGTTATAGTTCCCTCGAGGCACAGTATCTATACTACAAAAAACTTGGAAATTTGATTCTGTGAAACCAAGGTGATAGGCACCATATGATCCCTTGGGGGATTTTCCAAATCGTGTATTTACACATTCTAAACCAGCAGAACTAGCAACTTGACAAAATCCAAACTTTGGGTTTATTTTGACTAGTTCTTCTTTTAATCTGCATTCAGCAGCCACTTGAGACTTGTAAGTTTTTCTTGATTCATATTACTGACACTTGACTCCTTCTGATGAATCTGTGAGGCCCAGCATAGTTTTCTTAACAATTACCTCCATTACAGGCTGTGCTTTTATTTTGTCACTCCTCCCAGTCCTGTGCCACATTTGTAGGGTTGATGTGCACGTTACTTTAGGATGCATGTCTTCTTCCTGACTCAGTTGCTTGATGTCTTTACAGTCATAAATGCTAAATTTACATAGTTTTATCATAAGTCCTAAGACATGATTGCAAAACCCTGTTTTTCCTGCAACACAGCTACAAACAGCATGTTTAACACTTCCAGTCAATATACACAAAGCAATTTTCAGTTCATGTGGGGGTTCATTTGGAGGAGAAATTGTCAGTGACGCAAAAAATTTTCAAGGCCCCCCCTTTGAACGCATCCAAGTTTATCGAATACCCCCCATGGATTGCAGTAAAAAATTTAAAAATTTTCCCTAAAAGTCATTTTCAAATTTCAAGACCCCCCATTTTTCACTAGCAAAAATTTCAGGCCCCCCCTAATTTCTCCTCCACCCCACCCCCCTCCAACTTAAATAATGACCGGTCCCTTAGCCCATGAGGTTTTTTTTTACTGACATTTATTTTCTAGTATTATAATGGTTTCAAACTTTATCTTATACTATGTTGCAGTTATACAATAAATAAAATACATGTTTAAAGGAGACGGAAGAAATAACTTTGAGGAAGAAGATCAAGTGTTTTGGGATGACAAGTCGGACAGTGAATCTGACCATGAAGAGATAAGAGGAAATGAAAGAAGGAGATTGGTTGAAACTTTGGATATTGATATCGAAGACCTAGAAAGAGATTTTGAACAATCTAGTGCAGAAATAAGCGTTGCCGTTGAAGCAAGTTTCTGAGTGACCCTTATTAACTGGATTGCCTTGTTTGTGTGCTTTTGGTCTGCATACTTTTCTGTACCAGACTGAGGCATTGACATTCTACTCGCCTTTTTTAAAGCGATTTTTCAGGTTTTGTGTGAGCTTACGCCAATCATTTTCCCAACCGCAATATTGGTTTTCCTTGAAAAATTATCTTTCTTTTAAAGATAAGCATTCAAAGTATGTTGTTTGTCCGAAATGCGACACCCTATACCGTTTTCAAGACTGCATTACAACAAGATTCGGGCGTGTCATTGCTAAACCATGTTCTCACATTGCTTTTCCGAATCACCGTCAATTGTTTCGCCGCACACCTTGTGGAGCGGAATTGTTTAAGGAAATTCGTTTGAAAAATGGACAGATGAAATTGTACCCACATAAAGTTTATTGTTATGAAAGCATCAGAGAGACTCTAACTCACTTTATTAAGCGACCAGACTTTGTACAAAGATGTGAGATGTGGAGAAATCGGAATGTACCGGACGATATTTTAGTTGATATTTACGATGGCCAAGTGTGGAAAGATTGGCAATATTTTAACGGCACTCCTTTTCTTGCCCAGCCTAATGATTATGCTTTTATGCTGAATGTTTACTGATTTCAGCCTTTTAAGCACAGTGTCTATAGCGTTGGAGTCATATATATGGTCCTCCTAAATCTTCCGAGAAAAGAAAGGTAGAAAGAGGAAAACGTAATAATAGTTGGGGTAATACCTGGTCCACACGAGCCCAAATTGAATATCAATACGTACTTACAACCACTTGTAGCCGAATTGAACTTATTGTGGCACGAAGGCATCCAAGTTCGACCTCATTGGAGTAGAACAGCAAGATGTTTTCGAGCTGCCCTCCTTTGTATTGCTTGTACATTCCTGCACTAAGAAAAGTTTGCGGTTTCTTAGGATGTACTGCTCACCGAGGGTGCTCAAAGTGCACAAGATTTTCCCCCGGAGATTTTAGTAGCATGGATGTTTCAGGTTTCGAAGATGACGATACACCAAGGACAAATGAAGAGCAAGGAAGAGAGGCTCAGAAAATACTTAATGCAACAACCGCTGATGAAGGAAACCAAATTGAAACTTCCGCTGGAACAAGATATTCTGAACTCTTACAGTTGCCTTCCTTCGATTGTACTCGTTACCATGTTGTTGATCCTATGCACAATTTGTTTTTAGGGACAGCAAAACATTTAATGAAAAATGTATGGCTAAATGCTGAAACGCCAATTATTTCCAAAGAAAATTTGAATAAAATCCAGGAAAAGTTAGATGACTTCAAAGCACCATCATTTATTGGGCGTCTCCCGAAAAAGATATCAATATCGTTTGGAGGATTTACTGCTGATCAGTGGAAAACATGGACTCTGTTGTATTCTGTATTCTGCATTTGGAATATCGTTCCAATACATGATTTGGAGCTGTGGAGGTTATTCGTATTGTCCTGCTTTCACTTTTGCTCTCCACTTATTACAACTGAAGAGCTACAAGAAGGACATGATTACCTAGTGGAATTTTGTAAATCGTTTGAAAAAAGATATGGAAAGGAACGTGTTACGCCAAACATGCATCTACACCTGCACCTCAAACAATGTATTTTAGATTACGGGCCTGTATATTCATTTTGGCTTTTCAGCTTCGAACGTTTCAATAGGATTTTAGGAGCGTTTCGAACTAACAATAGATCTGTTGAAATACAAATCATGAGAAAAAGTCTCCAAAAGCATGAACTAAGAGATATCCCTTTACCAGAGAGATTTCGAGAAACTTTCCAACCAGTATTTCAACTTCTTCAGGAGGCACAACACGTAGGAACACTTGGCGAAAGCATCCCATCAATACCATCAACACTTAATCTTTCAGTTGGTCAAGTACTAAGTTGCTTAGAGTGGAGCAATATGAATGCATACTCATGTTTTTCACCTCAATCCATTGATGTTCTTGATAATGACTATACAGAATATCTCTTTAAAGCTTATGAAACAATTTTACCTCAACACTCGGTCACTGAATGTGTTACCGATACGTTTGAGAGAATTAGTACCATTGGATATTTGGGGACAAAGCTAGGGTCCTCTGACTCTAGACTGGAACGTTCTTCCTTCATTCTTGCAAGTTGGTGTGGCCAATATAGTGGCAGTATTGAGGCCGATTCATTTGACTTGCTCCCCGGTGTTGTCGATTTCTTTCTTAAACAAACCATTATAATTGATGGCAAGCAGGAATCATTGTGTATGGCAAAGGTTCGATGGTTTCAGCGTCATCCAGAAAGACACAGGATTGGCAGACCACATGAAATTTGGTGCAGAAGCTTGTTTGAAATGGAAGGACCCTCTACATTCATTCCCATACAAAGGATACACAGCCAGTTTATTGCTGCGTACGATGTTATTGACAAAGAAAGAGTATTAATTGTTTGTCCTTTACAACGTAAATTGTATGGATGATGGAGATGACAGTAAAGTATCATCCAGGAAAAATATTCAAAGCTATCAAAAATAAACTGTTTGAACTGTGCATCAGTAACTAGAGAGTCAAAATGAAAATTGAATGACTTGTTTGATGAGTTTAAAATTAGATGAATTAAAACAATTATGAATGAAATTGCATATATTGCCAATAAAAAAGATGAATTCATATGTTCAGACTAAACAAAATTGATGCTTCAAATAATATTACAGATGTTAGCGGTTTGAAATACAGCTGAGGTTAATGGGTAAGTTTTCTTATTGTCACTGGAAAAAACGCATGTACGACTTACGCATGTTATAAATACATCGTCCGCGTTTTTTCCTGTGTGTATCAACGCATATAACCTCACTTTCATGACATCAAAGCAAAACAATGATTGAATGAATGTGGTCGCAACATTGATGTCATGCGTTAGGAGAAAAAATTGACATATATGACTGAGATGGACCTGCATGCACTCCCCCCTCGAAAGTCGTAAAAACAAGCCAACATCCATCATAATTCAGTTGAAAAATTATTGATTTGTTTTGAAATGTTTTGATCGCAATGAATTGAAACGGAAACCTCACATCGGATATACTCAGTTTGGGGTATTGTATTTACCCATGTGTTCAGATGTATGGCAAAGCAATGGCAAATTTATTAGAAATTCACCCCGACCTTTGCCTGCATACACTGCAAAAACAGCTGAGTGATTACAACTCAAAATATCGAGTTTACACATGCATCCACAGTAGTGAGTAAAAATGACGTTTTATAAAGAGTAATACATACTCAGAGTCAAGAGTATTTAGTACTCAGGAATGAGTCCAAGCTACTCCTTCATTAGAGTTAAAAGTACTCGCAAAGAGTAAAGTTTACTCAAAGTCTCGATAAATGTTACTCAAGAAAAAGAGTCATGAAAACACAGAAGAAACGCATCCACAATAACTCTTTATTTGGAGTAAAATGATTCTTAACACATAAAATTGAGTACATAAATAAATGCTCATAAAAGCACTCATTATAATATTAATACTAAAATTTATTGATCATGAATATTCAAATATATATAACAGATATTAAAACCCTAAAAAAATACTGTCATTAAAAATACATTTAAATATTTTGATAAAATGGAAGAGTGAAACAATAAGAATAATAATAAAATAGATGCTAAGCATTTGAACCAGCCAATTGCCGGATCTTTTTAGTACATTTGTCATTAAAAATACTATCAACTATCATTGAACATGCAGTTAAATATTGATAAAATCGAAGAGTGAAACAATAAGAATAATAAGATAGATGCTAAGCATTTGAACCAGCCAACTGCCTTCCTGTTAGGGAAAGAATGCATCATAAGTTTTTCCCCTTTCTTGACATGCATAAGAAGGTTGAATCCGAACGAAATAGCATTGTGTGATTGAGGTAAAAGGATCAAAGGAGACAAGTCATTTTGTCTGGCATTACAGTCAAAGGACATGAAGCGTGCCGAGCTAGACTGCATTATTCAATTCATAAAAAGATATTTGCTTGTTCCAATCTTCTGTGAATGAAATAAAATTTAAATCCAAACTTGGATTGCATCAGTGAATAGTGACTCAAGTGTAAACCTGTTAGAAACTAGATGCACTCTGGTGCATTTACTTGGGCTACCATCAAGATGTCCAACTGCAGTCATGTGATTTCGACTCTCTCTGCCTCGTTTTCATAATTACCTCGTTTTCATGGCAGATTCTCAACAACGATAGATAGAAAACCTAGATTCGGCCTACCACAGGTAGCCCGAGTAATTATGCCATTGTTTTCAATTGCACAGTCCTTTATAAATTATACTAATACTTCAGTAATACTAACCGGAATGAACTGGATGAAATCACTTTGGCACACAGACCCAGGTTTTGGTTGGACCAAATATGGCAAAACAGCCATTGAAACTTCTGTTTTTCATCTGAGAAAGTAAAAAGATAATTACCTAAATATACATGACATAGGTATTTGTGTGAAATGACTGACAGGTGATACTTAATGTATTTTGTCATTATTTTATCATTTTGTATAGGAGAGTAAAGGGGGTTCTGATAATTGCAGTATATTCATGTAGATATCACATGTGACATTCACTCTATATGTAAAAATTAAATGAACCAGTTGAAATAATTTAACTTTACATTTAATACTTAAACTCTTTAGTTTATATTTTAATTTCAGAAAATGATGACCCTGTCCGTTTCTCCACTCCCTCCTATCTGCTAATTGATGATCATTTCCTTTTAGTCAAAATACAAAGGTGATTATTAAAAATCTCGCGCGCTGATTGGTCAAGAAACTCACACTATCACACGATAATCACCTCCAGCGATAATCCAAAATGGCGCTTTGTTGCTGTTACCAGGAAAAATTGTCTTTTATTTTCTTTTTTTTGAAAGAATCACCTATGTATTTATACCAAAACAATTATTTGCCTCAGCCTCAGTGAATATCGGAGAATATTTACCTCGTCACTTGAAGACTTGCGTCTCGGTAAATATTCCCCGATATTCACTTCGCCTTCAGTGAATAATTGTTAAATAATCACTTCAGTTTCTGCCCTTCCTTTCTATTCATTTATTAAGTTCAATTACAAAGTTATTTTTGGTGGGATGTGTAATTTATCGTAAATGCATAGCCCCTTCCCAAGTGTGGCCTCTGCATCATCATCATCATTCTCTCTGTCCAAAAGGGCTAACATTTTCGGGACTGCTTCAACTCTCTTTGCGGTTTTACTTTCTTTTGCCACAGTCAGTATGACTTCTGCCACTTGGTGGAAATTGGCAGTGAAAGTAGCCACAACACTCTGTTTCAGCCCAAGGATTCTTTCAAATTCTGCGACCATCTTTTAAAAAAGATGTATTTTTTTAGTAGTCTGTTCTGAGAACATTACATTATAGTGTAGCTACAGTGCAAACAGTTATTTTTTGACAAATAGCTTATTTGATGTTGTTTGTACTCAAGCCAGCCAAGAACACAGTTTTATTTTGTCTTGATTGTGTATTTGAAAGTCTACAGTGGCCTTGATAGCAAGACTAGTAAATGCAACAAATACTGACTGGCCTTGTTGTGAAAATGTTTATGTTGCAGGTCATCCAGTTCTGTTATTTACTCTTAATGTTATCCCAAATACAAATACATACCTGATCAAAATTGAATAATGTTGGATATTCTCTTCTGATGGCCGACATTGCTGGACTGACATCCATGAAACGTCTCCTGTCAGGAAATGTTATTTCCATTCTGTTGGAAATTTTCTCCTAATCAGGCTTTCTTTTTGCACTTTCACTCTGCAAAAAGATTTTGTGCCTCTTTAAAGACACTTCATCTTCTCCCTCTGGGTATTGGGGTTCCCAGTTGATAGCCCTTCTTTTTAGATTGACACTCATTGTTGAAGTTGTCTTTTCGTCGGTCTTTCTCCTTTTATGTTGTATGACTTCTGGGTCATCCTCAATAGGCTTCCACTCGTTTCTGAATTTTTCATACAAACTTGCATGCCATGAGTCCTAAAACATGAGTAATACAAAAAGGTGTTCATCAAGCAGGGTTGTAGGATTCTTACAAAACAGTCATTTTGTTAGCAGTTATTTTTAACTTGTAGAGCTGGTATATAAATAATATTAGAGACCTTTAGCATCACGTTTTTTCCTGAAACCGCAAACGGCAAACCGCGGTTTGACGTTAGCCGTTTGTCGTTAGAGGTATGATCCTGTTTATCGATTTAGCTTGACGGTCCCAGAGGTTGCATAGAAAACAAGAGAATTATGGGATATTTCACTCAAAATGGCCGCTGCTGCAAGGTTGGTATCACATAAATCTAGATTTTTCATCGTTCATATCATAGTTAATAGAGGGGAATGGTTAGGAAACCTATTGTTATCAGGTCTTTGTTCGCTTTTGATGTTGAACCGGTCTTGACCGTGCACAATGTTTGATTTATGCTCATCCGAAATTGCAAAATAAGTAAACATAAACTTCGTCTATGGGATTATTGTAAGGAATATTCAAATATCTCTTATAAATCTTTAAGGTATTTTGAACTAGCAGCCAAGAGAAAGATTTTGGTCTGTTCACTCAGCCATTGCCAACAATGGTAAAACAATTGTAAAACAAAGGATTGTGCACGGTCACGCTTGAAAAAAGTGAACAAAGACTTATAACAAAAGGGTTTCCTAACCATTTCCCTCTATTAATTATGTTCATATATTCAAAACGTGTATTTTATATGGGTTTATTTAGGCGAAATTTTGACGATATCATTACGGTTTTGCTATTCGACGATAGCAGTGATAACTCCAGTAGCGATGAAGACGATCTTGACTTACTTTTAGTTGAATCTCTGTTTCCACCCCAAACGAATAAAGACGTTCCCAGATTGAATTTTCAAGACATCACCGATGCCGACTGTGAAACGATGTTTAGGTAGGATTTTAATTAAGTTTTATTTTGTCTTTCTCGTTCATCCAATCATTCTCTTATAAAATGTCGCAAAATATGCCGTAGGTTTCAGAAGAACGACATGGAACACCTTTTGGACTGCTTACAGATTCCCGAACATTTCGTCTGCAGCCAAAGAACTAAAGCAACTGGGATGGAAGCACTCATGATCTTGCTACGAAGGCTAGCATACCCGAATAGATGGCGTGATCTTGTCCCAATATTTGGAAGACCCGAGTCTGAACTTAGTCTCATATTTAACAAAGCAAGTTTCTAAACACATACCTACTGGTCAGCATCCTTAATTTGTTAATCTGCAATTTTGTATATTATTTTTCTTTCCTTTTTCTATAGGTATTGGACGACATTTATGATCGCTTCAAGCATCTGCTTGAATCCCTTGACCTCATTTGGCTTGACCCACAACTCTTTTCACAAGTTATATACGATAAAGGAGCACCACTTGAACAATGCTGGGGCTTTATTGATGGAACGCCAAGGCCCATCGCACGACCTACAGCTAATCAACGGATTATGTACAGTGGGCATAAGCGAACGCATTGCTTAAAATTCCAGGTAACAAACTTTTAACTTGTATTAACACAACATTAAAAAAAAAAGAACATTGACAAGTTCCTTTTTTTACAGTCCGTTCAGGCTCCTAATGGGCTTATTGCCCACATGTATGGTCCTATAGAGGGGAGGAGGCACGATGCCTTCATGCTTGGCGAGAGTGGCCTACTAAATAAGCTGCAGCGATTTCAGAAACCCAGCAGAGAGCCGTATGTTATATACGGGGACCCAGCTTATGGCATTACACAGAATATCATATCGCCATTCCGTGGAGCTCGACTACCTCCTGATCAACAGCAGTTCAATAGCCTAATGAGTAAAGTCAGAGTAACTGTTGAGTGGGGATTTGGAAAAATCACTCAACTGTTTGCTTTTTTAGATTTTAAGAGAAATTTAAAGGTTCTTCTTCAGCCTACAGCAAAATATTACTTGGTAGCATGTGTTCTGGTTAATTGTCATACCTGCCTGTATGGGTCTCAAACCAGTAAGTTCTTTGGATTAGATCCTCCTACATTAGAGAGATATCTTTTCAATCAATAAGATATATCTAGGCATTGTTAACTAAACAAAGACACTACTGCACATATTGTCTAACCTTTTTAAACAAATTTCAAACTGCATATAGCTTCATTTTACAAATATGGGAAGTATCTGTAAAACCAATGAGTGAATCCTTAATAAACATATATTGAACTTTGTCAGAGAAAATTGACATAAAGGCGGTTAAAGGCAACAAAATGCCAAAACGAAATGGTGTAAGCCCATGAAATCATATCAGTAAAGATTTTAGCCAAGAAATGCTGGTTCAATTTAGAAAAATTCTAACAATCTTGAAAATGCATCAAACTGGTTTTGCTAGATGCATGTCAATGAATGAACACAACTCTATATCAATGAAAAGTGCTTTAGAGTTTATCTTTTAAAAAGAAAGAAACACCCTTCTTTCCTCCAGTTCTAGTTTAAATTTTTCTTCCCTTTCTGCCCTTTCATCTTCATACTTCTTCTTTTGTAGATCAAATTCTTGTCTCCTCAAATCTAACTCTTTTTCTCTGTAATCTGCTTTTTTGCTATATTTGTTCCCCAACATTTCTATTGCAGATAGCCTTGAAGCCCTTTTCCTTGGCCCAGTCTTGACTTTGGAAGCTTAAAAACAAACAAAGGACATTAATACCTAAATTATATAGAGAAAGCCCCTCAAAAGCCCCAACAACACCTCAAAATGGGATTTTCCCCTTACTTGTCTCACCTTTTTTTGCGCTACTTTAGCTATCATCATCATCATCACCATCATTAATGTCATCCTCGTCACTTTCATCAATATCACTACCGCTGCTTTCTTGGTCATCAAGTTTCCTTTCTAAGAAATAAGTTTCATTTGTAAATCTGTAATAAACTGTTCATGATAATCACAAGCTCTGTTAAAAAGCATTCAAGTGCTTTTTAATAGAGTACAAACACTAAAAGTGAAATAGTTCTAAATACTGCTAAATTATGCTAATTATTTTGATTTCTAGAGTGGTTTTCATCAACCCATGTAATACACTTTGGCATATTACACTTTATCACACTTTTTTTTTCTATTATGCCTTTTCACCTATTAAACACTCTTACACTTTAAATTGTACACTTCGTTTCAGGGTTTATGAAAACCACTTTATTGTTTAATTAATTTGTGAAAAACAGCAATAAACACGACTAGCACGTAATTTATCTATTTTCATTTCATCAACTCAGCAAATTGATAGTTAATCTAACATGAATTAATCGATTAGAAAGTCTGCAGTCTTACTTTTCATCATAGACAAGGCTGCAGCTCTCATTTCTAATCCCTTTTGCTTATCTGATTTCTCCTTGATCTTTTTATTTTCTTTTTCTTTGATTTTCTGCTCTTCCAGATCTCTTCTGAAGGTTGATATGTCTTCAAGAAGTTGGCATAGTTCATTGTAATCTTCCTCAGTTCCAGATCTGAATCGCACATAAAATAAAATAGTTTTCAATAAAGAAAAACAAAACAATAAGGTGAAAAGGAATCAGTCTATTTTCCTAGAAGATGATACAGTAAACAGCTAAAAGCTATAAAGACAATACAGGTATTCCACTGTCTAATATTCAGCATTTTCCAAAGCTACACTACCAGTGTACCTTTTCAAAGCCTTCTTGACCTCGTCTCTATACTTTTCTAACAGTCTTTACATGTGTTCTCTGCAGCCTCTCCCTTTTAGAATGACATTTTTGTCTTCTTTAGAAAACACTTTACTCAACGTTGAGCAATTTCTTCCCATTCAGCCTTTCCTGAAGGTTTGTGTGCAGCTACCTCTTGGGCAAGCATCAAGTCGTGCATCTGTAATGGCCAACGAAACGGAGCCATATCTCAAAAGAAGATGATGTTAAAAGATCTGCTACCTTTTTCTTGCTAGTTTAGTCTTTAATACCTGAAATATCGAACCAGTAAAAGTTTTAGTCAGCAGGTGCACGTGGAGCCGCCATGTTTGTTTTCATTCAGCTTATGTCACTTCAGCTTTTTAGCAAAAATAAGCCCCTTTTCAAATAAATTTACCGCTTTAAATCAAATGTGTCGATAGAAGAATGAATTAAATACACAAGTTTGGGTTCCAAACGTGAGAAAATTCATTTGAAACGCTTAAAGCATCTGCCGTAAACGACGAACCTCTAGATGATGGTTTTCAGGTACAAACGCAGACCGCGAACGTGAAACCTGACTCCAAGACCTTGGTCACGTGACATTTTTGAAGTTTGCCGTTTGCGGTTTCAGGAAAAAACGCGATGCTAAAGGTCTCTATTAGTAGAGCAATTTCCTTAGGTCCACTGCAAAAGCTGGTTGGAAATTAAGCAAACCTCATTAACATGTAAAAATGTGATAGTATAAAATAACTCTGATAACTACTTACGTATCCTGTTCCAATCGATCTGTCCTTTAAAAATGGGTATGTCTTAACTATCAACTGAGAAACCTCCGTCAGTTGATACTTTGTAGGGTAACTAAGGGAGAGAGAGCAATATAGTAAAATGTCAATTATTGTGTAAGTTACGAAACTTATTTGGCAAGTTATCAGTTACATGTAACATCATTTTGTAGTAGGAACTATTTTTTTTCTCCATTGAAGGAAGGGATGGAACTTGTAGTAAGGTGACTTGTTACTAAAGCATAATGTAACTATACAGCACTTTCATTTCAAAACAAATATCGTATTAGATTTTTGGCGCATGTGCCTCAGAAAAGAGTGAGATTGCCGATTAAAAAAAAGAAACACTCAACTCTGATATTAGAAAAACATACTTACAGTGTGTATCTTGAGAAGTAGTCGAAAAGTCTTGAAATAAATGCTCTTCTAAACTTCTTGTTCACTTCATTCCCATCTTTCTCTTTTAGTATTTTCGTGACTTCTTGCCTGAAGTCAGTGGGGAGGGCTATTGTAGCTGGCCAAGGAAGTTTAGCATTCATTACACTTGTGCTTGTGACAGGACTGTAACCCAGACGTTTTCTATTATAATAGAACCAAGTTTAATGTTACTACCATGAAAAGCCTTTTGCATCAAACCTTCATATTCTGATAAACCATTTTTTGATAACAAATCAATTCAACTCAAGGTCCCTTGGCGAACGCTCTGCTGGAGGGCAAACAAACTTTAAAATAATTCATATCTTGAAATCAAATGTATATTAAAAGAGAAAAAAGTATTGTTGAAAAGGTTTTGGATAAGACATCACTAATCCAGCAGAAGAAATGTTTAAGTAAAGGAAGTTAGTCTATATTTTTTGCCATCCAGTAATAGCCATGTGTCAATATATTGCAAAAGGCATATTCTGACAAACTTTCCAAATAAAAATTTTAACCCTTTGATTTCCAGGAATGCATTGGGTGGACATCAATCATTCAAGTTACCTCACATTGCTTGACATTAAATTAACAGATCAAAAACAGTTTTCCGTGTTTGATACTCTGATCAAAACACGCGGGATGTTGGGAGAACACGAGAGGAGTGTAGGAAACCACGACGCGTAGCGGAGTGGTTTCCAGCTTCTCGAGTGTTCTCTTAACATCCCAAGTGTTTTGATCAGAGTATCAAACACAGAAAACTGTTTTTGATTTGTTTTATAAAATAACAAACGCGCGAAAAGATCGAAAAAAAGCAAAGTCTAAGTAAATTCTCCCTACGTGCCGTCTTATTCAAACTGACCAATGAGCGCGCGCGATAGATTAAAAATGACGATAGCGTGTTTTGATACTCTCATGAAACATGGCTTTCGACCAATCATAGCGCGCGTAGTATCCCAATTATTTTATAATAGAATATCAAAAGACCAAGCACTCAGAAATTGATCTTACCATAAACAATAATTTTTATTGCTCAAGTTTACAACTTGATAAGTTAGTACACTTAAAGCTCAATTCATAGTTGAAATTCAAGTGATTGAGTTATGGTAAAATCACTTTTTGAGATGTTCATTGTCTATGGTTGGTTGTTCAAATTGGTAAATACCACACAACTTTCTTGATTTTCTTACCATTCAATTTTAATTCATCAAGAACTACAGACAGAAAATTGCTATAAAATTTTGTCTTATTTTATTCATGCTCGAATTGTCAAAGAACATTTCAATTAAATTAATACTATATTTTTAGTAATAATTAATAACTCTGCTGATGTACACCTATTTGGGAATGGCTTCAAGCTCTGTCTTGCGAGTTCTTTGAGTGGTTTGTATTTTGAATGTCTGTAAATGCTACCTATCATTACCCCCAAAGAGTATACATCACTTTTATCTGATTGTGGATGTGTTCCTTCTTTGACCTCTGGGGCAATGTGGAAATGCTGTTTGTAATACTTTTCTTTTTCTTCCTGAGTAAGTTTTTTCGCTTTTCCCTCACTCACGAAACAAGCTTTCCCGAAGTCAATAAGAACAGGAAAAACTTGGTTGGAATTGCACGTGACTATTACATTGTCATTTTTTATGTCATTATGCAGTATTTGTTTGTCATGTAAATAGCTAACACTATCTGCAAGTTGTGTGTATACATGAAGCCAGTGTTCAGGTCCTAATGTACATTTAGAAACATCAGATTCTTTTAGCAAGCTTCTGAGGGTTAAACCCTGAAAGTTTTCACTGCCATAAAATTCGGTGGCTATAAAATATGGTGTTTGAGTATTGTTCATACCAAATATGATTGGCAAATTTATGTGGCACCACCTCTTCAAAAATTGTGCTTCTTTCTGTACCTCCCTGGAACCAGTATTTGGGCCAAAATATTTAACAGCTACTACTGAGGATCGTCACTGATCCAAATGCACCTTTCCCAAGCTCTCCCTCCATACATTTTATGTTACTAAGTAAACTATGGTCTATATGTAGTATTTCAGTTTGACCCTTAGTATCTGAGAGGTTTTGGTGTTTAGGCTCATATCCATAGAAAACTAGTTTTCCTGTTTTCACTTTTTATTTTTCTTTTTCAGATGCACGCCACATTTCAAAGTATTTTTCTTTTGTTTTCTTTTCAACATCTATAGTTTTGTGGAGACTTTGATTTGCATTCTTTAAGTCATCAATCACTGACAACAATCCCCTTTTGAACATTCTCCTTTCTTCTCTTTTCCTCTTGTTTCGAGCAAGGCGCTGCCTTCTTTTGCTAGCCAATGAATGACTTTTTTTCTTTGATCTGAAATTTGCATTTGGATATAAATTCAAGTAAATACTCTTATGAGCACAGAAAGCACTCCAAAGAGATGCTGGTAAAAGGTACTGGGGTAGTACCTTGCACAGCAACAATATTGCATTGACATGAACTTATACTTGCCTTGGGTCATGTTGAACAGATATCACTGACAAGTAATCATAGATAGATAGCTCACTTGAGTGAATTGTTGGTAAAAGGTAGCTTAAACTACCTTACACAACAGCTTTACAGCACTGTTCAAACTGACTCAAGGCCTCAATTCAAAACTGGTCTGGAATAGCGCTAGCATTTTGAGTCTTATTTGGATAATTTATAGTTAAGATGTATCCATCAACTCGGCCTAAATAAATTGAAGTTTGTTAAGCTAGATGCTTCAAAAGTTCGAGTCTTAAAACTAAAGAAGGCCGAAGGTATCAGGCCGAAGATATATTTTGTAAAACAAACCTTGGGTTATTAGAAGATTCGCCTCCCACTGGAGTGACTGGAGTCAGTACAAACTAATTGCACTAACCTCCGCAAAAAACTTGCTTCAGCAATTCGCAACTCGAGCCACGAGGAATAGAAATCATGGTATAGGATGATGTAATCCAGTGAAAATGATATACCATTGGTAACGAAGTTTATCGGAAGTTTATCGTATTGAACATGACCTGGACAGATAACAGGAAACATGATTTATAGCACGTCCGCTACATGGCCAGAATCTTCCAAGAATTAACCCCAGTGGGGAGGATCTAGTGACCCACAGCAGCACGGCACAAATTGGTCAGCCGTTTTTTTGCAATTTCGCTGTCAAGATCGGCCATGAAAACTGTTATTCCACTGTTTAGAGATGTATAATGAAAGCTCTAACAGTTAAATGAACTAATAAATTCGATAAATTAAAAACTTACTGCATAAAATGCGGGGAAGTGGTTCACGCTGCGCGATAGCAATATAGTTAGCTGTCAATCAACGAACTAACCACAAAAACAGCCAAAACACCTATGAAAATGAAGCTTGAATTCCCGCCATTTTGAAAATTTCATCTCATTTGCATAATCTCGGTCCCCGGCTTCAAAAAGCCCATTGGAAAACAGGGATCCATCGCGTGTTTGAAAGCTTTCCTTTCCCATTTGCACTTGCGGCCGGAAATTCCGCCATCTTGAAGAAAAATCGTCATCCGGAAATGAAACATATTATGGTCGGTATGACCCCGGTGTGAAACGTTTTACAAATAACTGGCTTTATTTGAAAAGCTATCCAAGCCAGATGTGGAAATGAGACCTTTCATTTATATAAGTGCAAAAGGATTCCAAAAAAAGCAACATTCGGTGGTTTTCAAGTGAATTTGCAGCTAGTTATCTTTGTTGTTTGAATAAATCTTCAGCAAAAATTGCTTGAAAAATGGCTAATAAAGATTTGTAGTAGCGGTATGCTGACCGCACCGTTTCCGATCGTTTGCCATTCATGCGAAAACGACCAGTAGAAAGCCTGACATTAAACAGCAGCAACGTTCGCTTTCGAATATGTGAATGTCCAAGAGAACTAACAGACTAAAGAAAGTCATTCACAGATTGCTTTCCGTCATTTAATTTGTCGAGAACCCTGGCATGACGAGTGAAATCTATTTTTATAAGGAACAAGTAAGCCAAAACAGCTTTTTCAAAAAGATAAAGAGAAAGGACATTTATCAGAAGTTGAATAAACTTCTGTGAGTATGGGGAAATCTAATGCACAAGGTATAAGCGTTTGATTAAGACGAAATGATAATTATAATGATAATGATAATAATAGTAATAATAATAGTAATAAACTAATGATAATAGCTGTTACTCTGTGATACATTCACCTGGTGAATTGGTTAATTTTTCCTTGTGTCTTCTTGGACTTGGAAACTAATGTTGTAGTATGGCTTTTTTGTGAATAGAAATATATCTTGAGATAAAAAGTTTATATATGAATTTTACTGACACGTACTCTTATTGTTAGGTTCCTATTAGCTCTCTAGCAGCTCTACCTTCACCAGCTTTCTTTGAAGCTCTTCTTTCGCTTCTTGATAGATCTTTTTGCGAGATTCCTCGGAAAGATCTCTTACGACTGTTTTTTTATTCCTTATGTCAGTCTTTAATTTCTCGTACTTTTCCTCTTCGGCTAAGATAAGCGAGAATTCTACGTCGTCTATCTTTCTGTCACGCAAAGCCTTTGAGACAAGGTCAGTGATCGTATTTACTTTAGCCCTTGACAGAGCTATTGTCGTGTCGTGTTTTGATATTTTGCTTGACAACTGTTTCATAATGCCCGTAGCAACAGCCGAAATAATACCACAGGCTGCCCCAACGCTGGCCAAAGGAACTCCAACGATTATTCCCGGCCCAGTAAGCGAAGTAGCAACGCCGGAGCCCGTTAACACAACAGATATGGATCCTGAAGTTATCGCAATCTCATGTAGCGTGCTACGGGCTCTGACGTATTTCTTCCTAACTTTTTCGTAGTGTTTTGCCTGCCCTTCCAAGTAAGCCAGGATTAAATTTGCTTTGTTGAGCCTAAAGTTTTCAGCGTTTAATTCGTTAGGTTCCTTAGGAAGTTCAGGATAAAGTGGAGGTGCTGATGGTATAACATCCATTATATATACTAATGTACGACGCTTTTGGGAATGATATTGAGGAGCAGCCACATCACGACAACCGGGATTACTGGAATTGGAGAGCATTTAGGAAGATGTTTCCACATGCAGACCCCAGTAAGTTCGAAAGAAGACCCGATGGTATTTACTATAACGGCTCTAGGATGTACAGCAACGAGGATTTGAAGCCTACGCTGGTTAATCAAATAGACGATCAACTGAAGCATTCGCCAATGCATAAGCCAACGCCAGCGTCAACGCATGTTGAACCCAGTTGGTCAAAGGAATTATTGCTTGGTACCAGTACTTATCCAATACCCGCGATGTCATTTGATGAACACCCAAGTTTGGACCTAATGTTGAACATGCGGGTCTCTAACGATCATTCCTTTCTGTTAAAGGTGCGAGATATCTTCAAAAACGTGCCCATTGTTCATACCACCGCTAAGGAATCTCATGAATGGTTAAGCGGTCCTAACATGCGTTATTGGCCGCAGCAACTAAACTTTGCAGTTTGGTGTGCCACTAGCGGCTGTGGTGTAAGCGCAAGCTTGATGAAGAATTCAATATTTATGTTTCATTTTCACTTCACGGTTAGAAGAATACTGCATGAAATGGGTGTTATTGCGCTGCCGGGAGATGCCACGTTTTATCCAAGAGATAATAAATACAGCGTGCCGGCTTATGACAGACTTTGTAAGGAGTTTGACGTTGTAGGGAAGGATTTCCGATGCACTGTCGGCGCTAACAATGGTCTGGGGCATATTTGGGCTTATTGGGGGATTGGTGGACACGAGCTAAGTGATAAGGAAGTTCATGCGTTGAATCTACGATGGAACACTGGGTATCACAAAGAAACTCACGACAGTAGCACCTTCTTTGAACCAAACGCTAAGACCACTAAGGAAGTTAGAGACGGACCTTTGTTCAAAGACGAGGGCGGTAAGTATGCAGGGGCTAATCCACTGATTATCAAAATTACCAACGACGAGCAAACAAAGCAATATCTTAATTTCATACCCCCAGAAGGTAAAGGACTAACCAAAGCCGGCCTTGCCCGTTTGAACCGCAGCATAGAAGCTTACGTGTATTCCATCCTTGGAGCTCAGGTAAACACCCGATCGAGTATAGTGGGGAATACCGGCGCCGCAGAAGAGACACGAGCCGAAGCTTTGATTCTATTCGAAAGTTCGATTTTGGAGGGCGACATTAGCAAGGGCGTACAGCGTTACCAACTAGCTATACAAAATTCTAAGGCCCGACTGGACTACGCAGTAGCCCCGGGTTGTTGGTTAATGCCTAGTAATTTATCTATAAATACTGGTTCTGTAGTAGGATACAACAACAAACTTCAACGAGCTACCAAGGACATGAAGTTTGGGGTGAACGACGTGAACTCTGACACTCTTAGAAGCATCCCCCATTTCGTGGAGAAGCCTAAGAAGGAGCATGTAGAAAAGCCCGCACCAAAGAACGTAAAGAAGAAGGTCCTGCCTACGATACCCGAGGAATATGACCATAACTTACTAAAAGCCGGGCTAGCAGCTGCAGGCGTTGGTCTGAGTTATTATATATGGCGATGAACAACCCCTACGTAGCTGGAGTAGATTGTGTTTATACGACTTACACAGGCGAGAAAAAATACACTCAGAGCTCTTGGGTTGATGTCGCGGGGATGTCCGTAAATTTGAATTACTCAGGAAAGAAATTGATCCTTTGTAGTATTTGCATTGGTACAAGCAGTCACGCCAACGTCGGCTTTAGGTTCCTGGATGAGAATGGCGTACTGCAGCCTATGCGCGCGAAGACAAACAACAGGGAGCCTGTGCATTTTTCCACAGAGCCGCCAACGAATAGCGCTGAGAATCTATCGGTTTGGACTTTCCACATGGTGGCCGATTGCCATGGGAAGGTAAAGCTGCAAATACGCGTAGACGACACCGGAAGCGTTTGCATGAATAGCACGGAGGATCAAAGGAATAAGGATTATAACCACATGACCATAAGCACTTTGACGGTAATAAGTCTCTAGAAGGGAATTTATTCCCTGAAATATATGAATCCGCATCGAAAGGAAACCCATTATGCTCACTACTTAGAGGAAAAAATATATGCAGATCCCGGTTGGTTTGATACTGGGATATGGGTCGAAGTTGGGGGCATTGCGTTAATTGTTCTTACTATTGAGATTGCTACGGGGGTGGCCGCAAACGTAGGGTTTAGGTTGGTTGATGAGAATGATGAGCCTTTATTTCCTTATAGAACTTCGACTAATAATCGGAGGGTTGCTCATTTCTCGGCGCAGCCATTTATGTTTAGCGGTGAGGTACTTTATCCGACTACGTTTCATATGGTGGTCAATTGTAAGCATGCTAAGTTACAAATTTACCCCGATGGCGGCAGTAGCGATGGAACAAAAAATGGTAGGGCCACCATAAATGGCACAACGTCGATTTCTACTGGCATTGACGATGCAGCTTGGAGTCATAAGCCCATTAGCACCATGAGTGTGTTGCCGCTAGTTCCGCATTATCAAGGCGGTGCGAATACTATCTTTACTTATCCCCAGTCGAGGACGCCTCGGGCGCCCGACGACGATAAGCCACCAGTAATACACAAGGATAAGATCAACCCCTCATCTTCTTCAGGAGTACCACTCCAATAGCGACAACCAAGATCCAAATGTTGTTGCCCACGAACTTCAACAGTTCGCCGCCGGCCCTAAGTGCCAAGGAAACAACCGAACCCAGCAGCCCAGGAAGACCGGCTGCCATCTTTTTTCCTAAGTCCGTTAGTCCATTACCTAATTTCTTTACGCCCGCGCCTGTAGCCTTAAGCGCGGATAGGATAACTCCTACTACGGTGCTAATAGCGACCGCAAACGCCAGCGGAACGCCATACTTCAAAAGGGCTCTTTTTACCTTTTCCTTGGTGGTAAGCCCCAGCTCTTTTTCCAGGTTTTCCTTTTGAGCCCGCAATTCCGCAAGGCGTATTTCAAGGGCCTCCACTTCCTTTTGAGCTGCTTCCCTTTCTTCCTCGGTACGAGTTTGGTCCTCGATTACTTCTTGCTGCCGCTCTATTTGCCCCTCCAGGTCTTCGATAGCCTGATCTCTTTGCCGGATTTGCTCCTCTTTAGTGTTGATTTCGGCAACCAACTGCCGCCGTTCCTCCAAAGAGCCGGATATGGTGATATGCAAGTTTTTAGCTTCTTCCTTGCTCATATCCAGGTCTTTTAGAGTAAGATTGAAGGCGTGTCTGGCTCGGTCTCTTTCGTCTAAAGCCGTTTCAGCTTCTCGCTTGAATTGCAGTATGACTTCGTTCTTGCCCTTGATTTCTTTCTTTTGAGCATCGGTTAGCTGCCGTATTTGTCTTTCGTACTTTGCTTCCTTTTCTTTCAACGTTTCTTGTAGTTCCTCGGCGTGTTTTTCTAGTGCGACCCTTTCATTCAGGGCTCCCAACCTTTCTAACGCACTTCTGGTAGCTAGTTGAAAGCCTCTTAATCTTGCCACGTTAACCTTGACCGAGCCATTTTCGTCGAAGAGGATTTGTGGTTTGGTCCAGCGGTTTTTGTCGGGATATCTCATGTCTCTGACGCTTATGAGGACTTTGTTTCCGCGTTCTGTGAGCCTTACGTCGTCGGCCTCGAAGTGGGAATAGCGCATTCGTAGCTCTTGCGTTGCCCACTCTACGGTTTCCCGCGCGGTTGCTCCCTGCTCACCCATGTTTCGAAGTTCTATGTACTCAGGAGGGGACTCACCGGGGTTCTTTTCGTGCCACATGCGATTCAAGGCTGCCTTGAAGCTTTTCCACCTACTACCGTACGTGTTTTCTAGAGCCATGTCGTAGATTAGGGGGTCGGTTTCCGCGCCTTTAGTCCATGCGTCGTATTCTTCGTCGTTAATGTCGACTTGACCTTCTTCGGTGGTGGGGTCAAAATCCGTTCCTTCTACTTCCATTATATATGATAAGCTCAAAGTTAAACCCCAACGTATTACCTAAGCAGGTTGGCGGACTGAAAGCAGAACGCACCTTTCACCGGGTTACATTCACGCCTTCTAGCGCTAAGCCAGGGGAAACCCTGTATGTAGGCGTGCCCCGCCTAACGGATAACCTAGTGTTGGTTCCTGGCACCCTGGCGCTAAGGTTCGACCTAGCAATACAACCAAGCACTGCGGACGCGCGTCACGTCGTCAACGACCTTGGTCGCAACATTGTCTCAAAGATGCGGGTGAAGTTCGCCGGGGAATCCTTGCTGGACTTAAACAGGTATGATTTGTATACCACGTACAAAGACTTATGGTTGACTGCATTTGACCGCGCGCAAAGGATAGAGCAGGGAATCGCCAGTGATGCCATACGCAAGGTAAGAAGCGCAACCTCTGGCGCCTCAGGAGAAGACGAAATAAAGACAGCTTATGGCACTAAATATGTCGTTCCATTAGATTTCGAAGTTATCACGAACCACGGTGCATACTACCCAAGGCAGCTAAGCGAGCTGCAGTTCGAAGTAACCCTAGCAGACACTACGAACATCCTACAGGGAAAGGACGTAAGTTCCTCAGCCGTCCACCCATACTCCGTTACTAACTTAGAGCTGCAGTATGAAACGGTATACAGCGAAGACTTAGCACGTAGCGCCGGTATGGAATACAGCTCCGGGAAGGCTTTCCTTTACGATCACGTCGTGATGTACAAGACGTTCAGCTTTACAAATAACGTCGAAGAGGTCATCAACCAAAGCATTAACCTTCCCAGGCGCAGCCTTACAGGGATAATGTTGCTGTTCGCAAAGACATACACGGCAGGATTGCGTGACTCCGAGGCGTTCTTTAATCCTAACATTACCAACGTAGGTGTTAGCATCAACGGAGTGCCTAATAAGGTTTACTCACAAGGGATAAAGCCCGAGGACATGTACCGGGAAGTCGCGCGTAAGTTTGGCGACCAAATTGGCCCAAAGGAATTCTTTAAGGATAAGTATGCGCTGTGGATCGACATGCGCACGACGAACGACGAAGACCTACATGGACAGGGTTTACGCCTGGTAAATACCCAGGACGGCATTACGTTGGAGATCAAGCGCACCAAAGACGCCAGCGACGCTACTAAGATAAACGCGTACATTTTCGTAGTCTCAGACGCGCAGCTAAGCGTGGAAATGAATCAGCTAAAGAGCGTTGCCTACTAGGCTCGCGTTCCTTGAGCCAAGCGAAAGGATAAAAAAATATTCCTTACGTATAATATGCTTCGCGTATTTCAAAACAACGAAACCAAACTGCAATGCATAGTGCAAGGCGAAACTTTGTACTTCAAAGCAAAGGAGGTGGCTTTGGCGTTGGGCTATGAGCGCCCTAGAGATGCAATTAGAGCACACGTATCTGAGAAATACCAGAAAAAATGGGTTGATCTACAAGGGGCTGCGAATCACCGCTCCCCTACTACGCAACCACATTCCGTGTTTATATCCGAACCTGGTTTGTACGAACTGATATTTAGCTCCAAACTACCCAAAGCTGTGGAGTTTCGTGATTGGGTCTTTGAGGAAGTCCTACCCGCGCTAAGGAAAACGGGTAAATATGCAATAGAAAGGCGGTTTGGCGGCCCAAACAAGTTAGTATTCAAGATCGAAAATGAAGCCGACCTACACGCGAAGGTAGTCGACTACATACGTAGGTTTTACCCCGATTTCATCATAGCGCCGGGTCTTGGCGAACTTCAAGATTCAGACAGCAAGCGAATAACCTGCTGGCGAAAAGGCTACCAAGCCGGTCAACCCGACCTTTTGATCCTAAATGCGCATAAGAAATACCGCGGGTTGTGTATTGAGTTGAAAACCCCAAAAGGAAACGGCGTCTTATCCGCGAAGCAATCTAAGAAAATCTCACAGCTTGACGTAAATGGTTACCTAACGATGGTTAGCAACGATTACGACATCATCTGCCGTGCCCTGATGGATTACGCGGATGGCATTCGTATTCCCTGTAAGGGCTGTGTAAAGCGGTTTAAGTCCTACGCCACTTTGAAAACGCACCTAAAGATATTCCATAGGTATAATGAAGCTCAGCTTGACTCACTGGCGTGATCTTGTCCACGGTAAAGCATACGAAATAAAAAATTACGTCGTCTTCGAAGACATCGACCGTTTACGGTTAGTCCTCAAAGACTTAGAAGGCAAGGAATATTCCCTTTGGGCGCCGGATTGCGTGCGGTACGTAATTCAGGGTGAGGAATTCACCCACTTACGCAGCTATGGTAAGGTAAATGGCCGATGGAAGTTTGACATTGAAAGAACAGTCACTCCATCTCCTCTTTGTAGTTAAGCGCGTCTGCTAAAGTCCGCTGCGCTTTAGGATCCGCGGAGCACCAATGCCCCACAAAGGATCCTTCGGAGAATACCCTGTCACAATGAAGGCAGGTGTATTTTTTACGCGGTTTGGGTATCGGGGGCATAATGCAGTCGGCAGGTAGTTCGCAAGTAATACAGTCCATATATTGAAAGGGTAATTAGAATGCCTCCCAGAAAGGCAGCTGCGTAGGCTAGCATATGACATACCTCAAAAAAGATGTCTGATAATGTTAACAATTAGGTTAAATCTTTGTTAAGGAATAACATACCTCGAAATAAAGACACCCAATAATGTTAACAATTAGGTTAAATCTTTGTTAAGGAATAACATACCTCAAAAAAAAGATGTCTGATAACGTTGACATCTAGGTTAGATCTTTGTTAAGACACCCGGAAGCTATTTCAAAGAGTGTCTTAGAATGTTAACAATTAGGTTAAGTAATTGTTAAGCAGTTGAAGATATGTTCTTCTTCTCTGACACAACCACAGCGATCACACTCCTGCCTCCAATACTCCCTTTTAGTCCACGGAACGCCTTCGGCGCGTTCAAAGGAGGGGAAAGTACGGACTATTTTCTTATGGTAATCTATGCGATTCCTTAAGTAATCCTCTTTATGCGGGCAGCGACTCATCAAATCCGCACATTGGTAGCAATCCACGCCTTCTAAGTCGTAGCTCCTAAAGTGGAACTTATAACTTAGTTCATGCGTTTTCCGGTGCGTTTGAAGACGTTGTCGACTACTAAGTATCTTATTGCAGAAACCACACTGCCTGGTCTGATCACAAACTCCTCTCTTTAAGTGTTGCTGCATTCCCAAAGGGAATTCCTTATTGCAGCCCTTGCAAAGTATGCAAATACGCTTGTCCTGATGTTGTCGCATCTTTTGAACAGTACTGAATTCCTTACCACAATCCTTACAAACTTTACTCAATTTCTTTGTGCAAACACCATTACGGACATGGTATTGTAGTCTTTGCTTGGAGCTAAACTTCTTTTTACACGCCGCGCAGTCCATCTATACATAACAGTACGATAACCACTATATAACATCTTAACAAAGATCTAACCTAATTGTTAACATTCTAAGACATCTTTATTTCGAGGTATGTTATTCCTTAACAAAGATCTAACCTAATTGTTAACATTCTAAGACATCTTTAATTCGAGGTATCCTATTCCTTAACAAAGATTAACCTAATTGTTAACATTCTAGGGGGGATATTGAATGAAGTCCTTAACGGACTCCTTAGCCCACGTCGCAATCGTCAACAAGGCGCCAAACCGTTCTGCACGCTTCAGACCGCACATTTCATCGTACAATTCCTGCACGCGCTCTTTTAACCGATCGATCTCCTCCCTTTGCATTTCTATGGTGTCTTTTTTATCTTTTGCGTCGACGACAATTCTTCTTACTGCTTCCACTGGTTCCATATATATCAGGGAACAAGTTCCCTTCGAGAGGAGGGATATAATGAACCCAGATCACATGCCTTATAACGCTCTGATAGTAGGACCCACCGGCTGCGGAAAGACCCAGTTCATCGTGGAGCAGCTATTAGGGCCCTTTAGATACCGCTTCGACTATATCGTGTTATTATCCCCCACCTACGTGAATAACCGCACCTGGACGGGCATAGGAGTGAAAGACGACGACTTCTTCGTAGATATTTTAGACCCTAACGAGTTATCCAGCCATTTGAAGTTCTGGCACAAGCAATTCCCTAAAGATACGCAGACTTTACTCATACTGGATGACATTGCCTGTGGGGACGACGTAAAAAAGCGCACCTCCGAATTAGTGAAGCTCGCTTTCAGCGGCAGACACGACAATATCAGCGTTTGGTTGCTTTCCCAGCAGCTTACCAGTGTCTCTAAACCCTTTAGGGAAAACATAGGCTCTCTCGTAGTATTTTATACACCCAGTAAGTCTGATCTGGAAACCATCTTAAGCGACTACGGTGGTGAGATAAGCAAGGAACAGTTGCATGAATACATGCGGCATTTAAAAACGCACCAACATTCCAAGATGATCTTCTCTTTGAGGTTTCCGTATTCCATAAAGATCTGCGATCTTTAATATATATGGACATTGAGCAGCTCTTAGATGAAGTCCCCACACAGTTAGATGAAAGTAACCTTAAGGAACAACTCAACATCCTTGTGTCTTCGGGGAAGTGTAAAGAAATGATAGGTAAGGAACTTACCCATGAGCAGGTTAATAAGCTGTCAGAAGAGGAGGTTAAGAAGTTCCATAAGAGGTACGAGGCTGCCCTTGCAAGTAAGACCACGGACGCCGTAGCAGACTCCGCTATCCGACTTGCCACTAAATTGCTTGGACTTGCGCTGCCCATAGACGACGTGGAGCAACTGCGGAAGGACATAAGCGAGGACTATGTTATCGCCCAAGAACTTAAGATAACCTGTGGGTGGTTGTCTTTGAAGTGCGGTAAGTTAATGGCAGTCGCCTCTGCGGCACTTCACGTAGCTCAGCACGTCGACTTGAAGGAGGTACTAGGTTCCTTTGGAACATCTTGGAAGGACTTCAAGAAGGACAGAGAAGTCGAAAAGGTCTTCCAGGCAGCACTTGCTGAGGTACCTGATCAAGTCACCTCAAGTACTTAGTCAAGTCGTTGTCAGGTCACCTCAAGTACTTAGTCAAGTCGTTGTCAAGTCACCTCAAGTACTTAGTCAAGTCGTTGTCAAGTCATTGCCAAGTCATTGTCAAGTCGTCATCAAGTTACTTGTCAAGTCCTTCAAGTCCCTTAATATAAGATGAGTGGCACCGAAGAACAACCAGAAAAGGCTCCCGTAGAAGTTACCAAGATTACCAAGGCTAAATCTCCGGGCAGAGTCGCTGCCGGAAAGAAGCTCGCGGAGATGAACAGGAAGAACAAAGCCAAAAAAGAAGAAAAGGTGGAGGAAAAAGAAGAGGAATCCTTTATTAATCCGGGATACGTCATTGGCGCGTTAGGAGTCGCTATAGCAGCAGGCAGCCTTTACTTACAATGGCGGGCAACGAAAAAGGTAGAACCACCAACGTATCACGCACCTGTGGAGGTTAGAAAAAGTAAGATCCCTGAAATGGAGTAGATTTATCACCACGTACCGTGGCGACCTAGATTTTCCTTCTCGCTTTGTAATATAATGTCGACCGCGTTGTTGAAAACTGTTGAAGAGGCAGCTATCATTACTTCCATCGTTGCGGGTATTGGTTGGGTAGGTAAGAAAGTGCTCAAAGAAGACTTTACTGAAGACCCAAGCAAGAGCTTCGCTAACTTTGCTAAGATGACCGCTGCCGTAGGCGGGGCTATCATGGTAAAGGATTACCTACGGAAGGAAAAGTACCTACCTAATGTATAATGGTTAGCTTAGTCGCAGGTGGAGTCATTGCAGCTTTAGCATTTACAGGGGCTAATTATGGTGGTCAATATTTGGATAGATTAGTTAGAGGCGACAAAAGCGGTGCCGCCGAAAGAAAGAGACACGACTTAGCGCTGGAGAAATATCAAAGGGATGTTGCAGCTTGGAATGAAAAAAGACAAGCTTACAGGGATTGGTTGGATAAGAACTACCAAGACAAAATGCAGGCAGACAAGAACTTCGAAAACACAGACTACGCCTTCAAACTTTATGCGCAAGCACACCCCGACTTTAGAATGAAAAAGCCTCAGTTCAAGAATTACTACCAGCCTTCTAAGAAACAAAAAGACAATGAATTGGTCTTTGTAGGAGTCGCAGGGCTGGCCGGAGGCGTGGCTTTGGCGTATCTAATATAATGATCGTCTTTTTGGAAAGCGACAAGAATGACTTTACCACGTATTTGAATCCTCCCATCAAAGCCTGTAAGGTTCGGTTGGTTAGTTGCTCTTTGTACAATTCTTGGTATAATTTAATTAATGGCTTTGTCATCGGAACTTCCGGCACCAAACCAAAAATACCAGATTCCCATTACACCCCCATAACACTGGCTAAGGAGCTAGCAAAGCATGGATATACTCTTACCACAGGATTACCCCATGAAATGACATTTAAGAAAAATAATGGGAGCGCTAATTTAAAGGACAGTTCATTGGTAGAACTCCTGGGCCTTACTAGTACCACAATAAATAGCGGCAATACATATGATGTGAAATGGAAAGTCGCATCCTCTTACGAAGTCTATTGCGACTTGGTTCATAGTTACAACAATGGAGAAAAGTCTTCTCTTATGTCCAAGTTTCTGCCCCAAGGTAATCCATTTGACCCAGTAGAATACACTCCCATTTCTTTGAGCTATGACTTGTCTAATTTGGTAGAAAGCATAAACATCACCATTAAAGTGGACGGAAAGACGGTGGATTTTAACGGACGTAAGATCAATCTTGTTTTGGAATTCATATAATGGGCCGCGTAGAGGACAAACTTAAAAGGATTTACTATGGGCCGGAAGGCTATTGGAGAGGAGCGTCAGCTATCAAGAAACTCGCGACCGCGGCCAGGGTATCAGACGAAACGGCTAAGAACTGGTTGAAAAAACAAACCCTCTGGCAGGTTTATCTTCCCGTGCCTAAGTACATTCCCAGGCCCAGCTTCACCGTAAATACCCCCAATGAAGTTCATCAGGCGGATTTGCTTTTCTTGCCGCACGATAAGGTGAGAAAGAAGACCTATAGGTACGCTTTGACCGTAGTTAATATCGCAAGCAGATATAAGGACGCCGAACCTATAACCAGCAAGGATTCTGGGGAAGTCGCAGAAGCCCTAGGTAGGGTTTATAAGCGCGTCTTGAAATGGCCTAAGCTGCTGCAAGTGGATGCGGGGACGGAGTTTATGGGCGTGGTTACCAAGACCCTGAAAGACCACGACACTAAGATTAGAAGAGCTAAAGCAGAGTACCACAGGGGTCAGAGCATCGTCGAAAGATTCAATAAGACCTTGGCCGAGCGTCTCTTTGGGTACCAGTATTGGAAAGAGCTGGAAGATCCCTCCAAACGCAACAGGGAATGGACTCAGAGGCTCCCCCAGGTCGTCGCAGCTTCGAACAACGAGGCGGCCAGGGCTACGGGAATGAAACCCAGGGATGCCATAAAAAAGAAACACGTGGAACACAAGTCCTTCATCAGAAGTTCGAGGGCAGTCTTCCCCCCAGGAAAAAAGATTAGGCGATGTCACGGTTCGATATCTCTATGAGTCGGGTGAATTAGAAGGAGGATCCAAAAGAGCTACGGATCCTAATTGGTCTTTGGAAACTTATCAGATCCGAAGTGCGATAGCTAAGAAGGGCCAGCCCATCTTGTATTATCTTCATGATGGTCCCACGCGTGGGTTCGTCAAAGAAGAACTGCTTATCGTGTGATGTCCGAATGCTATCGTATGCACTCCGTCATCACACATCCACCTCTTACCGTCAAATGCAGACAGTGACACCTTCTCCTGCGTGACGTTATGTATCTGATGACCATAGCTGCGCAGGCTGTTCATCTTATGCCGCTGTTCCTTGCGTGTTCGTAATACGTTGAGGTAGGACTCGTGCGTAATGTCCTTCTTAACCACATACTTTTTTACGCCTTTAGCTTTCTTTTCTACGCCGTCTAACTTTAGCACGCTGTACATCTTTGGTTTCAGACCCACGTATTCCACGATGGGTTTTCCTAACATTTCGTCTTTCATCTTCCCAATTACCTTCTTATTCTTCGCAGAGTAAAGGAAGTGCTCCTTCGGGTAACCGCTGGTGTCGTACTCGTCTATGTCGGGGAGGCAGTCTTTGTAAACGTCTTCCGTTTGCACTTCTAGAATTAGGGAGTCGGTGTCTGTGTACAGGAGGCGACAGCGGTCTCCGTACTTTGGCTTAAGCTTATCGTAGTAGAACTCGTACATAAGCAGCTTCGATAGATCCAGCACCGTAAAGCCTGTGTAAACGGGCTTGTTTAGTAAGAGGTTTGCCCTTTTCATGTGAATCACGTAGAAGTTCAGCATTTCTACGTATCTAACGAAGCCTGGCTGTGACACGTATGCTTCTGCTTCCTCTTTGGTGCTGACTATTTTTACGCTTACGCGCTTGCGGATGTTCTCCATTGTCTTTCCGAACACGCTGTTGTTCATCAGTTTGAAGAGGTTTTTCTCGAAGTCATTTTTCGCTGCGGTACGCTTTTGCGTGTTAAAGTCAATGTAGGGGCGCATCCAGGGTTCCTGCGTGAATTTTAGGACTCTGTGGATCTTCTCTACGCGCATTCCGTGTCGCACGTAGAACTGCAGGTTGCGGTAATGTACCACATACTTCTTCTTATCCATCAGGTTCATAGTTAGTTTCCTGTACGGTTTGTAACCAGGGCACATTTGCTTTTGCAGCGGACTTAGCTGCTTAAATGGTATCTCTATCGCTTCTGGTGCTAAGGGGAACTCATTGTGTTCGTCGTGCAGGTGCTCTGGGTACTCCAGATCCACTTCTAAGACGTAACCCTTGTCTTCCTCCTTTCCTACCTGCATGTAGAAGTCTATCGGCTTCACTGGATCCCATTCGAAGTCTCTCACAGGTAGGTACTGTGACATTGCCCAACCATAAAGGTTATTCGCATCCAGGTAGTAAATGTATGTGGTTGGTTTCTCTGGGTCGTGCTCTACTAAGGGGTTGTTTGCGCGGGCGTAACGTCGGCTGGGTCCGCATACGCCGCCACGAATACCGTCTTCCATAAACCGATACATGTCGTACTCCATTAGGAGATCCAACTGCGCATTTGTCTTCTTTAACAAAGCACTCCAGCTGAGCCCAGGAGCCGTGTAGAAATTAGCGGGATCCAATCCGTAATATTCCATAGCCATCTTTCTGAAGCTTTGGAAAACATCTGCGAGCAGCACTACGTCAGACCTTAGGTAGATGTCGTGGTAGTCACCCATGTTCTCACAGGAGTACTTTTCCCACACGTCTAACGCATGCTGGTACTCCTCATCCTTTATACCAGACTCGTTTAGGGTGCTGTAGAAGCGATCTTTGGGTGGTAGGGGTTCTTTGAATCGATCCCAGGAGTCCATGTATTCGTATGGGTAGACTCCTTTCCTTTCCGCGCCGTATTGACTGGAAATGGGAAAGTTGGTGTTATACTTTACGAGGTTTGCTAAGGAGTCCGCCATAAACTGCTGCGAATCTAAGAACTTTAGCTTACCCACAGTTACGGACATGTAGCGCTCTTTGTTGTTGGGTATGCATTTGACGTCGGAGCCGTCTGTTCCTTGTAGTAGCAAATGGGAGTCGTAACCGCGGAGGTTGTGAAAGAACACCGGAATCTCCATGTCTGGATTTACTTTGAAGTTTATATTGCATTTCCAATGAGCCGCTCCTCTGTATTTACCCGTGATGTGGCAGTGATCCCTAACCTTATCCACATAGAAATCCTCAACAAATGCTTTGTGGCAGTGAATGCAGTGCGTGGAGGGCTTTCCCGGCTTCTCACCTTTCTTAGCATACTTCCCGCATTTAAAATGAGCTTCTCCTAGATACTTTCCATCTTCATCCCACGCTTTCTTGGCTCGTCTTCCAAACTGAAGAAGCGTATGTTGGCAAATGTGGCATTTTTTTGCCTTGTTAAAAGCCTCCTGGTTCTCTTTGGTAAATTCCATCTTCTTTGGACGTCTTAATTGTTCTCTAATCTCTCCCTCCTCTTCTCGCAATGCTTCTAGAAACTCATTAGCTGCGTTCTTACCTCGGTAAATCACAGGAGGGTTTGCTTTACCGTCTGATCTGACTACTATGTAACCAAAGGAGCAGATCTCGTGTAATCCTACCTTATTCGTGGCGCCACGTTTCTGCTCTTCCTTAGTTATCAACGCTTCGAAGTCTGCATATATCACGTAAGGCACTTGCATCTGCTTTTGATGGTCTGCGTATGAAAGCTCTTTGTTGGTGGGCATCTGGATCCGTTGCGCCACTTCTTCGACTCCGCGGCAGATCTCATCGTGTTTCTTTAGGGTATTTAAGGATGTAAATGACAGCAAGCAGCAGTCACAGAAGTACTTTTTGCCTTTGTGCTTAGTATGTCTGTAGAATAGTCTGCTAATGTGTTTAACCCATGAGTAGTGTCCGCCGTGGTAGAATAAATGTAGGCGCTCTCCTTTACTTTTTGACAGAACTAACGGTACTATCGTCTGCTCTCTGACTCCGTAAACGTTAATTGCTAGATCGTTTATTTCCTCAAATATGGGGATGTCTATCAACTGCATGGGAAATTCCACACCATCCCACTCTAAATCATCTGTGGGATACTTACTTGTCCTACAGGGATCCTTCTCTGCTGGATACAGTGCAGACCTGATTGCCCACATAAAGCATCGATTGTCTTCATTCTTCACGTTTACAATAGCCTTCTTCCTTTCTACCCACGTTGGTAGCGGTACGTAACTCCCCCCTCGTATGGGTACGTACCTGGCTATACTTATCTCTATTCCTTCAACCTCCTCTACTGTCCAACCCGATCCTTCTTTCGTGTAGTTAGACAGCGACTCCATTATTGCTTCTAAGGCTTCACTGAGTGACCTATCCAGATTCGTGGATTCTAATATCACTAACGACTTTGATCGCAACATTGCTGTCGTCATTACCTCGTCTTTTGACAAACTTACTTCTACCATTATGCTCGCTTTCAGGGCTCCTAATTCTTCTATACCTTTTCGGAGAGTCCTTTTAACCTTCCTTTCTGACTGACGCCAAAACTGTCTAACGTCAATCTCACCGTTACCGGGTATTGACACCGTGCTGAAGTTGCTTTGGGATTCCATCTATATAATAGGAAATATTTTATACCTAATACCAAGCACTTTTTAAGTCGTCGTAGTCGTACTCACAGTCCTGACAATGCCAAAACAATTTAACCTTAGTCTCAAACTTCTTACCACATCCACAATCATAACTGCTCATACACTTCGTCTTCATTTTCAAATGCTTTTTCAAATCCGCTTCTTTCTTAAAAGTTCTCTTACAATCTTCGCACTCCATATATAGACTAACATATTTGCGCTGTTGCCCCCAACCACACTTGGAGTGGGTTGTTTCCGTAGGTGGATTTTTGACGCGGGTCTTACCCCGTGTTGAGATTGCGCTGGAACCCCCATTCCCTATACTACTTTTAAAGGAGGTGTGTAGAATAGACGCTGTTCTGGAAAAGGAATAATCGAATACTTTGTTATATTTTGGGAAAACGAATTTGTCACAAACCTCGTTTTTAAAAGTTTGCAAAGATCCTATATGCCTAGTTTAAAGATCCAAAGAATTCCATAATTTAACACCCGACGGAAAAAAATACTGTTCAAATACTGTTTCAAAAGTAAAAAGAATTTGATCTAAGAGCACGTTTTGATTGCTGATAAACTGTGGAAGGAAGTAGCTCGGAAATATAGAGAGGGGTCGCATTTGAGACAATTTTATAAAAATGTACAAGTTTATGAACTTTACGTCTAAGCTTAACTCATCCCACGCTAATTCCTCACTTAAAAGTTTAGAACTAGTTCCTTTAATTGCACCAGTGTCCACTTTGGCAGATTCATACTCAATATGTTCTAACAATTCCACTTCAGCTTTAGAGCAATTACCCCAAATAATGTCAGCATGTTCCAAAAGAGGTCTAATTAAACTTTTATATAAACAAGTGAGAGTTGATCTATTTAGTTTATACTTTAAAGATTTCAGTAAATTAAGTCATTTGCATGCTTTGTCACTTTTCTTTACAACGTGCTCTTTCCAAGTCAAAGTTACTAGTCAAAGTTACCCCAAAATGCTCATGGGATTTGACATCGTCAACCCTTTTTCCATCCAAAAGTCGGGATGAGGGTCATTTTCACGTTTCAAAGACAAAGTGATACACCGTGATTTAGAAGAATTTAATGTAACTTTTCATTTATGAGACCAATCACTTATGCTGTAAAGATCACGGTTAAGTCTGTCAGCTGATTAGTAGGGCTTATCTACAATTTCAAAGAGAGTAGTATTATCTGCATATATATAAGGAAGAGAGTTAAGACCAGATACAATATCATTTAATAAACTAAAGAAAGAAGTGGGCCTAAAACAGATCCTTGTGGAACACCTGCCCCAATAACTCTCCAAGCATAACATTGGCCCTCTATTACAACACGTTGTTCCCTTCTATACAGGTAGCTCTCAATCCACTGTAACAACATACCTTTAACACCAAGTGCCTCTAGCTTACAAAGTGAACCAGCATGCCAATCTTTGTGAAATGCCTGACTTATATCCAAGTAGACCTTGCAAGCAAGTTAGTAACTTAGCATGTGCTGACAATAACAGTAAGCACGCGTAAAGCAAGCGTTCACTCCTTTAAAACATGAAAATTTGCGAATAGATACTTTTCTTGCATTTCTTCAAATAACAAAAAAACCAGCCCGAACCCGCCCTCTATATAAATATGAGATAGATTTACAGCGAATTTCCCTTGAACGCCAGTCTGAGGTTGTTTTTTTAAATGTTTTAAAATTATAGAACCCTAGTCAGCAACCTCATTAAAATATTATATATATATATATATATATATTATATAATAGAGATATAGATTCTACAATATGGTAAATATAACTAATTTATCACGTAATTGTAACAATAGAAACTGAAAGTAGAGATTATATATCAAAAGAAGATAAGCTCCTGACTGCCTTTTTAAATAGTCCAAATTTGGTCAGCGATCTAATATTGTCTGGCAAAGAATTCCATGCCTTAGCAGCAACATAAGGTGTTGATCTTAAAGCATTCCAAGTTGTTTTGACTCTAGCTAGAACAACCTTATTTACACCCCTAAGATTTTTCTTATTTTCCCACAAATTTAACAATGACTTGATATATGAAGGTAAACTATTAGTGAGGGCCTTGAAAATAATAATCGTATATTGTATGCGTCTACATGATAATGAGTATCCCATCAATTAAGGTATTGTAATTACTGGAAAAATCATTGAATACATATATACAATTATTCCAAACAGAAAGTGTGACATAATTGTTCATTAGAAGATTCTAGAATAATGTTATACCAAGAGAAAATTCTAGAAAGTTCTAGACATAGATAACTTTCATGACTAACGTCATGCATAAATTCATATTCCTGAAAGTTCTAGAAAATTGTAAAAACATAGGTATGATGTATCTTACTAAAAATAGCAACAAAAAACATTCTAGCACAAAAAGTATACAAGTTGGAACTTCAGTTCACAGGGTGTGTTGTGTGTGTTTAGAGCAGTTGTATAGTAAAGTTAAAGTAATCGACAGTTCAGAAGGTCAGATTGTAAAGAAGTGAAAATCAACGAACAAAATCCTTAAGAACATAATGAAGGATCTATATATCTGCATTTTAGATGTAAATGAGAGAATATTCTTAACTCTGCTAAGCACGTCAGGCTGTTTTCCAACTTTCTTAATAATTCTAGAGATATGACTCTTAAATTGCAACTTATTATCAATTATAGCCCCTAAGAGTTCAATTTCATCAGTTGCTTTAACATGAATACCGTCAATGTTCAGTTCGACTTTGTCAACATTTCCTTAAGGCAAGACCAAGAGTTCGCATTTGTCCAAATTCAGGATAAGACCACAGTCACGAAACCATTTAGAAAGTCAAAGTCAAAGATTCTAAAAGTACAGTAATATAGATTAACATCAATACTGTAGGTGCATGAAAACCCAACTACATTTATTTTCCAGAACAATAATGAACAAGTAAATAAAGGCAATGAATTCATCAATGTTGAATATTAAATATTTTATTTTATGTTAAGGAAAACAATTATGATAAATTTACTATCAATACAGTATATGAAGCCTGTCGTGCGGTTGAAGTCAGAGGAGGGTGATCAAGTCGTGTGGTGCATTGTGGGTTAAAAGGTTCATTATGCTTCATTTGCGTTTGACCGTCGTTGTGTGAACATCTCCTGGCAAGAAAGTATTATGAATGCTTTATCTGTCTGACCGGTTTGGTATGGACTTTCTTGCTGTTGGTGATTTCCTATATCTACTCTGTGTAAACTTTCAATTTCTACATACTTGTACGGTGACGTCTTTGCCATTTATGTCTATAAAACTAGTCGGGTGCCATGTTAGCTTCACTGGCAACCCTCGCGAACAAAGGATTGTTTTGTTTCCTGACTGCCAAAAAATCCGAGAACCAAATGAGGAAAGGTGGCTTTTGACCATAAGGGCCGTTACTTGCTGCATAATAGTGATAAGTACATGTAGTGGATATTTGATTTGATAATATTATTCAAACACGGTTGATTGAGTATTAGAACATCGAGTACAACCGATGAAATCACATACCCGGCGACTAAGATGACAAACCTTGAACCGATTATTGTCTTCAAAAATATCTCTTAAAACCATTCATTTCATTACCAACATTCATTTTTATTATTTTTCTTGTCAAACTGAGGTTATTATCATTGCAACTTTTTTGTTTGGTATAATCATAAAGCATTCTTGTTGTTTGGGGTCAATTCGAAGTGTAAAGGCGAATGTTTTTGGATTTCGCACCTCTTTTAAAGGTTATGATAAACTGATAAACTTTGCATTGTAAATGTAATAGTTTAGTTTCTTTTTTAGTTATATTCCGCGAACATGGGCAGTTTTTTCCCCTTATATTTCCACTGACTCAAGCTGGAAAGTTTTGTAAAAAACAAAAAAACAAAGTAACGCATTTGAACGACGGCTGACTTGTGATGGTCGATGACAAGTCTCAGATTTTGACAATTCTCAGTATTATGCCAATAAATTTCCCAATTAAATCATTAAAAAATCAATAAAATAAAATGATAACAAAATTAATTACGATTTCATGTCTTATCTTAAAAGATTTAGTGGTGCCGTGTTTTCATGTGAAATGATACTAGTGTGACGCGGGTAATTCCCGCCATCTTGACAAGATATGCTTGATAGGTGACATAGTACCATGCACAACATTCAGAATAACTCGGAAAGGGTAAGAGTTTCACCGGGATTCACCACGATATTTTTAATCATTAGGAAATAAAGCTTCAGAATATCTATAAATATAGATATGTTATCCATCGTAAAACCAGATGACAAGTGAAAGCGATGGCCATCGTAATGTTATGAATTTACATTGAAATATGTCTTATCTGGAAACGAGACTTGGTGTACAGGAACCACTGCCATTAAATCCATGCGACAGTTAAAAAAAAAGAGGTTATGATAAGTAATATGAGGGGAAAGTAATGATTCTTTACGACGAATATGAAATTCTTGTGATATTTTTTGTTGCCTGTGATCATGATTGTGATTGGTCAATTAGGTCACGTACCATTTGATCACCCTCCTCTGGGTTGAAGTCATGGCTAAAGACCCATAAGAATGTTGCCAAACTTGTTGGCATGCTGTTGCTTCATTTTGGTCAGCTGAGGGCATATGGTAGTGAAGGAAAAGCCTGAAGTAATAGAAATGCAAAAGGAAGGCCTAACATATAACTTCAATGTTTGGTATTCAGAAAAAAGAGTTAATGGTAAACTAATTTCAGTAATCAAGACAGAGTCAGCTTTCGTGAAAAGTGTACGTCTATTGTCTTTTGATGCTAAGAGGTTGAAGCTTAAACAAAATGAATGTAAAAAATGATAATGCTGAGAATGTGCTTCATTTCAGATTAATGTAAATGAAATATTTGGGAATATTTATAAATGTGAGTTTATATTTTTTGAATGATCTGATTGCATTGTACAAATTTCCCTAAGATGGTAAAGACCTGGGAATGTTGTATAAGTATTAAAGGGTACCCAACATAGGGTAGAGACAAAATAATAGCCAAAAATAATTCATTTGGGACTAATCAAACTAGTTAAGAAACCCTTACCCACAAAGTATATAAATACATCCCACAGTAGACCAATTTAGTTTGGTTCACTGTCCTTATTGAGTATAAATCTAATTGTGATTTTCTTTCTAACGTTATGGATTTTTTGATATGAAGCTAAATGACCCCATTTGTTGTCAAAAGCGATAGAAAATGTCAATGAAAGCGGCATTCAAAAAGTCGTCGAACAATTCTTTAAAAAATAAAGTTTGCTGAAGATGTATATTTTACAAATATTCTCCTTTAATTTCATAGGCATTAAAGTGTTTTAAGGTAGTCAAATAACAATAAGTACTTTCACAACTAACAGCACACGACAAGGAATAACACGGACGTCAAGCGTCAATAATCAACAAGCAGCCGTAAAATAGTTGTGATTGTACTTATTTTTATTTGACTGCCTTAAAACCCTTCAATAAGGACAGAGTCTATATCCGTACCTATACATCCTGACATTGTGTGAAAAGTGCTTGCATATCGAGTTATTCAAGACGAAGTTGTAGCCGTTTCAGTGCGGCTAGGTGTGCCAGACAAAAACTACCCAGAGCCTCCTTAATTTCTGGCCAATGAATGTTTTCCCTCTTTTTGGAGAAAGTTCTATTACACCATACCCATCAACACTGAAAGTCCCATATAAGCTTTGCACTTCTTTATTGAAAAGAATCTCTGACACCAATTGGCAATTCTGCAAGGCCTCTTCATAACCTGACCTATTTGACACCTTTGTGCTCCACATCCATGCCACTGGAAGGAGAAAAAAAGATAATTGTGTGCAATGATGAGTTTCAATGTAATTCTTTCTTCATAATTACAAGTTATTCTCCTTCCCTTTGCTGTAGCGTCCACCACCCTGCCTATTGATAAAGGATCCTCACCAGCATTTAAGAAGAGGAGGTCGAAAGACTTTGAGTTCTGCATCATTGGCCTGTAGGCAAAGAAAAGCTTGAGGTTGGCCGCTGCCAACGCTGCTGCAGGTTCAAAACGCACCTTACCTACCTTACGGTAGCCTTTTATATGCCGCACAGTTTCTGGAGTTAGAATGGCGAACGCAGCACCATACACCGTTCCAGTTTTGTGATTAAAGACCTATCATGGCACGTACAATAATGAACTATTGTTTACATGTCTGTCATTCCCTATCGCATACATTATTGTTATTATGTTCACTGTAATCAATGCAAGTATGTGTGTTCACTGTTATCATGTGTATTCACTGTAAACATTGTAATCACCGTTATCATGTGTATTCACTGTGTTCATGTGTGTTCACTGTTATCATGTGTGTTTGCTGTGATCATGTGTGTTCAATGTCATCATGGGGTTCACTGTTTTCATGTGTGTTCACTGTTATCATGTGTGTTCACTGTAATCATGTGTGTTCACGGTAATCATGTGTTTACTGTATTCATGTGTGTTCACTGTATTCACTGTAATCATTGTAATCAATGTGTTCAATGTAATCATGTGTGTTCACTGCAATCATGTGTATTCACTCTTATCATGTGTATTCACTGTAATCAATGTAATCATGTGTGTTCACTGTAATCATGTGTGTTCACTGTAATCAGTGTATTCACTGTTATCATGTGTGTTCACTGTAATCAGGTGTGTTCCATGCCATCATGTGTGTTTACTGTTATCATGTGTGTTCATTGTGATCATGTGTATTCCCTTTTATCATGTGTGTTTCAATGTCATCATGTGTGTTCACTGTATTCATGTGTGTTCACTGTAATCACTGCACTCACTGTATTCAATGTAATCATGTGTGTTCATTACAATCACTGTATTCACTGTAATCATGTGTATTCACTGTAATCATGTGTATTCACTGTGATCATGTGTGTTCACTGCAATCATGTGTGTTTACTGTAATCATGTGTGTTTACTGTAATCATGTGTGTTCACTGTTATCATGTGTGTTCTCTGTTATCATGTGTGTTCCCTGTTATCATGTGTGTTCACTGTTATCATGTGTGTTCACTGTAATCATGTGTTCACTGTAATCATGTGTGTTCACTGTATTCACCGTAATCATATGTAATCACTGTGTTCACTGTTATCATGTGTATTCACTGTAATCATATGTATTCACTTTAATCATGTGTGTTCACTGTAATCATGTGTATTCGCTGTATCCATGTGCGTACACTGTAATCAGTGCAATCATGTGTGTTCACTGTTATCATTATTAAAGGAGGAAGATATTCGGCAAAAACGCGCGGAAAACTGAAAAATCCCTCCTTTTTGAAGCCTTATATCTCGATAACCAATACGGCTTCTCAGTGCTTATAAATCCGTGAAACAAAATTCTACATATTACTTATATTATATTATATTATTATGTTATATTATTTGCCTAAAAAGCGGCAGTTATTTTTTTCTCACCTCGCAATGCCATTTCATATTTTTGTTACAGAATAAAAATCCAATTTGAATTCTCATGAAAACGCTTCACTTTTCATTTTTCGCAAGTCTAGCAGTGCAATCCTGAATACTGAATGTCGCAGAGAAGAATTAAAGCTTTTTGATTTTCTGTCACAGATGTTTGAGTTGCAGTCGATGTTGCAATCGACAAATAAACAATGAATATTGCGAGAGAGAAAAAACATTTGAAAACGGCAGTTTTAGGGCAACATTGAAGTGAAATTTTCTTTTATTTTAAAATTACCTTTGGAAATTATAAGACAATAGAAAAAATTAAGAGAATAAAAGGGATTGTGGTAATAGAGGTATGAAACGTCGTTATGCAAAGTGTCTGGCTGTCTCCCATTAATATCCACTATTTATTCGATCATAGGTGTCTTGCTTAATGTTCACCATGGCCACTGGATTTTACCATGACGACCATTTGCTTTGCTTCGATCTGCTTTAACTTTCCTGGGGTACTACCACCCCAACTTGGGTAGGGGTGTGCCGCCAGGACCTTAAAATCCTGACCCTATCCCAGACCTAAAATTTTGATTTTACATACCCTACCCCAGACTAAAACTAAGAATTGTACACCCTATCCCAGACTAAAAGACAGAAAAGACGGGTTTTCAATAGATTGCAATCAATATTTACTAACGTTTTATTGTTTTTGTGCCGATCCATCAATCGATGAATTATGTTTACCACAAGAACATCCCTTCTCGATCTCCTTACTTCGTTCACAGTGCTCTAAAATACGTACGTACAAATTAGAGTTACATGAGTCATTTCAGTTAAGAAATATTTCATCGAGGCTTTCCACACACCCCAAACACACCACCACTACCACCACCACCACCAGCAGTGTATATGTAACAATTAGTTATATCAAGAGATTATGAACTAAGAGAGCGCATCTCCCATAAATAGCTCTCCTCCCATGAACGTGTTTATCAATTCTATTTATTTTTAGCTCCACACGCTGTCTTAAATTGTAGCAGTGCACAAATTTCTTTTTTTTCCTCGTACGCGCACGTTGGACAATTTGACCAATCAGGAACCGTGAGCTATATAGCGCGCGGAGCTAAAAATAAACTTGATAGACACTTACATAAGGCAAAGGATGTGCTCTCTTAGTTCATACTCACTTGGTTATACGAATATTTGAAAACCCTACATTTTCATTGAATTCTACTTAATGTTGGTAAAGTTTCACTTACTTAAAGCTTTCGTAGCGTCATAATGCCCAGGTCCTGAATGTGTGAATGCAATATATATAGGGCAATCACAGCATAACCTAGGTGGGATAAATGGGATACATGGTGCACCATCTATGGAGGTGATTACTATGATGGCCAAGTTTAAGACTTCAGCACACACTTTTACCACGAGATCTCCAACCTGGTAATTATAAGTACCTGCTTGCTTGAAAAGTTCAGCTTCGGCCACCAGCTCGTTTTCTTCCATGCCATGTACCAGGGCGTAGTAATTTGCTGATTCACATAAGTGATCCACAAATAGCTGGCGGAGTGGGTCAACATTTTCGGCTACAGATTGTGTATTTAGCCCTAACACTTCCAGATGTAACAACAAGCGGTCTCTTACTTCCCCCTACGTACATAAATCGATTACTTGCTTCATTAACTCGTAAATGCGCAGTCTCCATCACCATCAACATCATCTACCTCCAATCCTAACCCTGAAAGGTATCTGGCGAGTTGATTTTTAGCAGTAGTCTCTTCTATGGAACTACCGTCATTGTTGAAATTGTTAATTACGTTTTGTAATCCTTTTAGCTGAAGGATAGGAAAATCTAAGATATTGAATGAGCGGTCATTGCATTCCTTGTTAATGCGATCCAGTATACTGTGCATTGTTTCAACATGGTTTAAAATAGTCTCTGCTATAACTTCATTACAAAGATTTTGAATGTGGTCCGCAACCAGAAGAACTGAAGAACCCTTACTACACTCTTTCCCATCTGTTGTCGTACAAACTTTTTCTTTTCTTGAATTATCCTCTTGCAAAACCTTCTTCGTTAAACTTTCCTTGTGCTCCAAACCATAGTTTTTTGTTATCACGCCCTCGATGGGCATGTAAATGTTAGTTCTTGCGTTTATTTCATGCATACGTTCTTTCTTTTTGCCATTTAGACTGTAAAATAATATTGTTAATACTGCTATTGCGAGTTCAGGACCAATAGGACTACAATGGTCGTTGATCCACATAGCAGACACCTGTTAATGAAATGGTGAAGAACTTAATTGACTTATTTTCCTTCTCCTGGATTTATGCCAGACAGACAGACACCCTTTTCGTATATGAACCTTAAGTTTATCGATTTCATTTCTCATTTCTGTGTAATCTTTACTCAATAATATTTCACTCCATGCCCGTTCAAAATGGTCTAAGTTTTCCTCTATCTGTTCAGGGTCGGGTGTTGGAAAGTTGCGAACATTTCCTAAGTCACCGTTAGCTCTGAAGACTAGCCCAAACTCGTTTGCTAGTCTTTTAGATGCCTCTGTTTTTTTTTGGTAAAGTTTTGACCACCTTTTTTACTCCATGGAATAAGTCTAAATTTATATCTTCCTTATTTCTAAATATAGTTTTGTATTTTGATCTTACTTTACAGCAGTCATCAACGTATATAGTTTCAATTCTTTCGTTTTCTGCAATAGTCCTCTCATTCAATTCCATGAGAAATTTTACTTCTTCGAATTTTGTGGAACGCGGAGCTTCCAAGTGACAATTTCTTTGTTTTCGTTCAAACCTATAAATAGATTTGAAAACTGGCCTACAATTTGGGAGTCTCCATTTCGACCAACTCCAATGTGCTTACTTACTTTAAATGTGTGGTCAAATGAAAGCACTTTGCTTTTGTCTTTCGTAATTCCCCATCATAGTACTTTTTTTCGCTTCAAAATCCTCAAGGAATAATTTCATCAACAAATCGTTGCTAGGAAAAGAAAACATTGTGTCACAATAAAAATCTTCTGTGAAAAAATCATGATCACTAGACTGTTCTTCGTGGTTGTTTGACTCATAAGATAACGCCCACCTCTTCGACAGAATTCTTTGTAATTCAGGTTAGCGATTCCCTCACTTATTTGAAGAAAGTTCACCCCTTGGACAGCTTCACTTATTACCAGGTCCATTAATTCCTTTGAACAAGCAGCTTTGTAAAGCATCTTTATTGGGAAGCATCCCAATCTCGTACCCAGAGCCCACTTTCCTCTATGTCAGCACCGAGAAACGAGAGGCTCTTGTAGTAGCCGATTTTTTGAGCATTCCTATTGGTCCGGGGGAAAACAATAGAAAGAGTCGTTCCGGAAATGAAATGGCTAACAGACTCGAAAATATCAGGAAATAAGTGGATTTTTGAAGCGCTAAATTGGCTTGGATCAAACTCAAAATTTGCTAGAATGTGGTACGATAATCAATCTTTCGCATACCCGAAGTAAATGAGAAGGAGACTGGAATTTAAGCACATTTTCACGAGGATTAGTGTGAGAACTGAAGAACAAAAGACCGCCACCAAAATACATCAAGACAAGGGACTACAAGAATCTTAACTTGGATAATTTTAGAAATGACATTGAAACTGTGCCATTTCATATCGCCTCAGTTTTTAACGATCCAGATGATGTTTTGTGGGCTTGGCAGAAACTGTTTACTAATATTTGTGATGAACACACTCCTTGGAAAGAGGTAAAGATTAGAAGCAAGTCTGCACCGTGGATAACGAATGACACTCGTTTTAAAATCAACCGAAGATACAAGCTGTTTAAAGCGGCTATATCTACGAGATCTCCTGAGTTGTGGAAGGAGTACAGGAAGGCTCGGAACGAAGTTACTTCAGCCTTAAGGAAAGCCAAAGCAACCTATTTTAATCAGATGTTCAATAAAGTCAAAAAATCAAGTGCTTACTGGAATTTAATTAATAAGGCCACAAATCGCACAGTCTGCAAAAGTAAAATTGGCCCTCTCAAAAAAGATGATGGTACTCTCGTATTGACAGACAAGGAGAAAGCTCAGCTGATGAATTCTTATTTTGCTACGATTGGGGAAAACTTAGTAAATACGCTACCAGCATCTGAAGATAACTGTCAACATGATGACGTAGTACTGCAGCATCAACCATCACCATTAGCGATGACATTAATTTCTCACCGCACAGTCCATGAAAAGATCAGTAAACTTAAAGCTAACAAGTCAACCGGACCTGATGGTATCTCACCCAAGATTCTTAAACTTGCGGGAAACGCCATAGTTCCATCACTTGTTGACATTTACAGATATAGCATTGACCACACGACAGTTTTCACGGCTTGGAAGACCGCAAGGCTGACACCAATCTTTAAAAAGGACGATGATACTGACTGTGGTAACTATCGGCCCGTCTCTTTACTTAGTGTCCCGAGTAAGATCTTGGAAAGTGAGGTTAACGACAGACTGGTGCAGCATGTCTTTCAGAACAATAATCTAATCTCAGAAAGGCAATGGGCATATCGTGCTGGATATTCAACAGAACTGTTGTTGGTTCATTTGACGGAGATGTGGAGAAAGGCCGTAGACTCGGGTAAGGTCGTGGCAGTAGCCTTTATTGATTTCAAAAAGGCGTTCGATAGCGTTTCGCACGACATCTTGGGGCGTAAATTGGAAAATAATTTCGGCATCAAAGGTGGCCTATTAGAGTGGATGAAGAGTTATCTAGAAGGAAGACAGCAATTTACTGTGTTGAATGGAGTTACATCTGAACTGCTGCCAGTGTCTACCGGAATTCCTCAAGGATCCGTGTTAGGTCCAACACTCTTTACACTATTTGCTAACGATTTACCATCTGTTGTTGTCTCAGGATCGTCGTATATGTATGCAGATGACACAACAATTTTCTGTATCGGCGAATCTGCAGATATTGCTGTCTCTCATCTCAATAAAGCCTTACGAGAAGTTTATAGCTGGTGCTTGGTCAACCGTTTAACACCACATCCAGGAAAAAGCGAAGTGATGATAATTAGCAGGAAGACCATTACTGGACCGTTAGCTCCTGTGCTTCTGGGCAACTCAGTTTTACGATACGTTTCAGAAACGCGTCTTCTGGGTATGACTGTGGACGACAAGCTTAGTTGGGTACCACATGCGTTGGAACTAAAGAAGAACTTTGTCAACAAATTAGAACTGCTAAAACGTTCAAGATTTCTACCTAAGGATATCTTACGGAACTTCTACTTTAGAGTAATTTTGCCCTCTGTAAAATATGGCTTAGTTTTATGGGGTTCGTGCTGTAATTCAGAAATTTTCAATTCCATTGAGAGATTACATTGTAGGGCAGCTAGGATTATCTTCAATTTACCCAAAGATATGGCGTCATCTGATGTACTTGCATTTGACAAATGGACAACAATTAAGTTAGATTATAAATTAGAAATATTTAAGATTTTTCATAAAGCAAGCAATCGTAGTCTACCAGAATCTTTATCAGAAAGTATTTTTATAAAGCGCAATAGTAAATATTCTTTACGCGGAAATGAAACTCTCGCAATTCCAAGGTTTGAAAGCAGATTTTTAAAGGACTCATTGGTGTATCGAGGCTCAGTTCTATGGAATCTAATAATTTGTAATATTGATAAGGTAACACATTCAAATTTTAAGGACATCAAAGTACAGCTCAGTGCCAAGGACTATTTTATAAATTTCAATTTTGACTCTACTGCCTCGACGTCTCGCTTTAGAAAAAAGGACTTTGTATAAGTTAACAATATTAACTTAAGTGTATAAGTGTAGGTGTCAATCCTGTTGTCAACATACACTCGTTTTTCGTAATTAGAGCAGATACACGGTAAGTCATTCCATCATCAACTTTTTGTTTGGGGTTTTATTCATGGACCTGATTTCCTACTGCCTTATCCGCGCAAAATATCACAAATAGCACTTTCGACAACTTCATAACCCTAAACCGGTGACATAGCGAGTTTGTTTCATAGAAGTGAATGTCGTCCTTTATGTGTCGCGCGCCTGTGTATCTTGATTAAGTCTATTAGAACATATATCAAAAGTCGACGTGCTTAGTTCACGTTACTTTTTAATGTTTTTCTTCTTCTAAATACGATAAAGAAATAATTTTCGTTGTACGCTTTCTAATCGTTAGCAAAATATGCAAAATCCGAATATTGATTAGAATTTTCTGCTATGATATGATTTCATTCAGGCTCATCGTAGAGTCGTTTTAGTCTACTTAAGTCACACAGTCGAATGCTTGATAAAACAAAAACAACATAACATGAAACATAAAACTGCTATAGTGTATTCTTAATAAAACAAACTGCTCTAATCCAACTTTTTGACTGCGATACCTTGAAGGTGTCGCTAAACGTAACATGAAACTACCTTATGTCAATGAAAGTTTAACTTTTTTGACCATAGCTCCTCGCTGGTATAACGTGAAAATATTTTAGGCAATTGGGAATTTAAAACTATTTAAACTATATTACTATACGAGTGCTTACCTCAGTAAAGTCGTTGACTTGTATAACTGACAATATATGACACACTGGCGACTGTCCAGATCTCAGATAGCCTTCTCAAAAACTGACCAGACAGACTAGTAAAACCTACTGGACAAGATTGACTTGTAAAACTGAATGATCAGATAGACTCGATTGTTATCTAAAACTTTGACTATGAAGCATGTAGATATGTTGACTCGCGGCGAAACACTATGCTACAATATCCGGACGTTCCAGTAGAGCGCAAATTCGGGGTTGAAATCAGAGTGTATTTGATTGGGGCGGTGTAGCTTTGTAACTGTGACAAAAGTATCCAAAGTACCGGCATGTAAAGCAGGCCTTATGGCGCCTCAAAATGATTTTTTTAAACAAAAAAATTGATAGACTTGGATTGCTTTGCGCTGATTTGCAAAGAGCCAAGGAATACTGATAAATGTATATATATGCATATATATGCAATGCCCCATTACGACCAGGCAACCCTCGACAATATTTCCCCGGCAAAAGGCACTTTATTTTAGCTATTTAGCACCTAGTTTGATAAAAGTACCCACGTCAATCAGGTTTTTCTGAGTTTCATCAGTTCGTTTGAGGGCATGCTAACTGGTTTCTTTGACAAAATGTCTAAAAAAAACTTATCTGCATCAAATACAATGGTTTCTTTGATATGCGTGGAAAGAAGATGTTCTTCTAGAAAATCTTAGGAAAGAAATCGATGCTGTGATCAATACAACAGACTATTATTTTACAGTCTGTGGCACAAAGCTATCAAAGAAACAAGAAAAAAAAAATTGTTTGCACCATTGTTAATCTCAAAAAGGTGTGCATCTCTACTTGCAGCTTAATTCTGAATCTATTCTAAAGGGGCCTCTTCAAAATTCCCAGAAAGACACTATTTCATTTGTTAATCTAAGTTCATCAAACAATCATACCGATGTTGATCGTACTAGATTCGAAAAGAATTCACAAGACCAAGCAAAACATCCAAGTAAAATCAAATTGTTTACAGAGGAAGAAATAAATCAATGCACAGATCGGCTCTTTGGAAAAGAGCGAATGCTTTTCCGCAACGAAAGAGCCAAGAAAATACAAAGCAATTCATTCTACGAAGATTGGAGTGTAGCCGAAATATACGGGGTTATAGATGTAGACTGGACTTTAAAAAAGACATCTCTGCTCGAGAATGGCATAAAAGAGCTAATCAGCTCCCGAAACAGCAAAGAGAACACTTCAGAAAAGACCCTGATGAAACTGTACGATGAACTAGAACAAGCTAAATTTTATGAAAATCATAGTTACAAGAAATTTTGGGAAGATTTAAATGCTCAGGGTGAGGAGAAAAGAACCGAACTACAACGTGAATTTGACCAAACCTTTTCCAAGCTTAAAGTTGTTCAAGCAAATGTCGTGAAGTGCATGGAAGAGTTTAAGTGTAAACAGGAAGTCAATGAGAACGACGATTTATCAGAGGTAGAAATGCAGGATAGTTGGGATGTAGATATAAGCGAGGCAGATTTATCGTTTGATGAAACAGATCATTTAGCTCAAGCAGTAAAGAATGACTTTATTGAAGACAACTCAGAATAAATCTAAGAGGGAAACCTAACAGTTACAATTTAACAGTGTTTATTTAGATTAATGTGATTCTCGCACCTATGTGATTGTCAAAACTGGTTATTGTCAAAATAAATTGAAGGATAAAAAAACTATCCCGACTCAGTCCAAAATATGTTTTTGAGCATCCGAGTATAATACTCGCCCGTGTATAATACGCACCCTGTATTTAAAAACTCGTTTCTGAAAAAAAAGTTGTTATATATTATAGCGTCTTTAAAAACTACTCGACCATGACGAATTCGGAGCCATTTCAAAACATGCGTTTTGACTCCCGTCAATCAAAACTCCAATACTCCAATGCAATATCGGTTAACTAACTTTTTTTTAGCTCTTTTAATGTTCTTTCTGGCAGCTTCATTGGCTTTCTTGAGGTCTGACATTAAAAATTTTCTTTTTGCCTCCAATAGTTTTCTTGTATTTACGTCATTAACATCCACTAACTCTCTGTCGATCTTTCCAAGTTCCTCAATATCCGCAGCAATTTTGTTTGCATTCCTCTTCATAGTTGAGGACTTTTGATGAGGAGCAGTGCTTTTTAGGTTTACAGCATCATCTATCAAAAGTCCAGACTGATGCTCTCTCCATTTCTTGTTGACGATCTTTCCTATTTCATCTCTGGACTTATGTGTTTCACGGCACAACTTTCTTCCCATGTCATTCCAAAATATTCTTCTTTTCTTTTCCATTCCTTTTGCTAGACCAATTTCAATATCTGAATAAACTTTCAGTCCTCTCACTTAACAAGAAGACATTTTTCTTAACCCAAACATTGAAGCCTGGCTTGTTTTACTTGTACAAGGTTCTTGTAAATTTGGAGGATCATATTGTTGACTTGTTAGAGGTTCGCCAGGATCAGAGTGTTGACTTGTTAGAGGTTCGCCAGGATCAGAGTGTTCACTTGCTTGCGGTTCAGGATCAGCGATGGAAATCTCTATATAAGTGCTCTGATCAACCGATGAACTTCTTCTTGTGGCTACAGAAGTGATGCCAGTCTTTGGTTCATCTTGCCTGCTGACTTTTCCCCCGTTCTGACAGATAAACAAAAAGGGGTCTACATCCAAATCATCTTCGATGTCACGGTGGAGCGTCTCCAGAGTATCATTAGTATCTACAGCAGGTAATACTCCAACGACTTGTCCGTTCTTTATAGTCTTTATGGAAGCCATCGTTTTGTAGAAAAAAATATTGTTGTTGCTTACAGTGTGTGATCACGCATAGTGTTGCTAGATCGAGAGAAATTTCCGTATCACATCTTGCTTGTCCAATCAGAGCGCTTTGAAATAGACACATGATGTTGACCAGATTGCCTTTTAACACGCCGGTATTTATTTTTTTGGCTTAACGTTATTTTTTAATTTATTTTTCTTCTAGCAGAAGAGGTTTCACGATTTTTTTTTTTTTTTTTTTTTTTTGAGGTTTACGTAATTGCTCTATTTTTTTGGGGGGATTTACGCAACCCCCCCCCCCCCCCCCCCCCCCCCGCCCATCAACTATCTAATGGTCCGTCCCTAAGACGGAAAGCGTGCGTGTTGACGTGAAAATTGATACAGTAACATGAGTAATTGTAATAAATTGTGACCTTCTGTGTATTCTAAAACCATACTGGAGGAATATAGAAATCCTAATCAGAGATAAACTTAAAACAGTGATGCCTGCGGACGAGGCTAATGGATTTACTGATCGCTTATGCGATATATCCTAGAACCATGTCACTTGAGATTTTTGCTTCCGGCCACACACGCACACACACACACACACACACACACACATGATGAGCTTCATGCGAGATCGAAAAGCCGTCCCCTGCTGACGTTGGTTGGTTGAACCAACCAACATCAGCGGGAGGCGAAAGTTAAGTAGGATCTCCGAGGTGTTGTAATCCGCACTTAACGATCAACTCCTGTTATTGTTAAGACTAAAAGCTGTCAGGAAAATATGATGTTGTCCAAAATACGTTGTTTATTCATCATGGCATAATAACTAACGATATTAAGAAAATGACGAATAGCACAAAACTTTTCAGTGTATAAAACGCTAGGTCCTCAAATCCTATATAAGATTTTAAAAAACAACACAAGTACAATCGTTGGAATTGAACAATGAAAATTACATACCCAACTTCATTCACAATTTTTCGGAGGGACAATTCGGAGGAAAAATATAAAGTTATTGTTGTAATAGTTAAATTTCAAAAGAGTTTAATTATCTCAGAGCAGCTTGGCCTTTCTTTGGGATTCGGGGACAGACATCTCAAAAGGAGTTCAGGCATTTCTCCAAGTTTTGACTTTGTGTAGATCTGCTCTACAATCTTAGCAAAGCCAAAAGTATCGCTGGACAATGATTGCCCTTGACGTCCGTCAACAATCTCAGGAGCGATGTGCGGGTATTTCCTCAGGTATCTCTCTTGCTCTTTTTTGGTCAGATTCTTGGACGGGCACGGTTCTGTAATATGTCGGCTCTTTCCAAAGTCGATAATGATTGAAGCAAACAGATTTCCACGTCTCTCTAACGAGGCGTTGTTGGACTTGAGGTCATTATGAAGATCAATTTTAATTAATCCATGAAGTATTTTTAAATACTAAAGAACCAATGTTCAGCTAAAGCCATAAAGCCATTATCAGTCAAACCTCACTGCCCCATGCCATTTAAAGTGCACCTAACCCCTGATACAATACTTTCAGTATTTATTCTACATAAAGTGAATAGTTGAATGGTGAAATATTTCTTCATTTGAATGTTGCGTCTTTAAGTTATGAAGGTTTATACTTCCATTATGTTAATGACGGTGGACTTCGACGGGTGAAAGATCAATCTCGTCTTATCCTTCACATAATGCCCCGCATAGAGGACAAACTCAAGAGGATTTATTATGGGCCTGAAGGCTATTGGAGAGGAGCGTCAGCTATCAAGAAACTTGCAGCCACGGCCAGGGTATCAGAAGAAACGGCCAAGAACTGGTTAAGAAAACAAACCCTCTGGCAGGATTATCCTCCCGTGCCCAAGTACATTCCCACGCCCAGCTTCACCGTAAATGCCCCCAATGAAGTTCATCAGGCGGATTTGCTTTTCTTACCGCACGACAAGGTGAGAAGAAAGACCTATAGAAACGCTTTGACCATAGTTGATATCGCAAGCAGATACAAAGACGCCGAACCGCTAACCAGCAAGGATTCTGGGGAAGTCGCAGAAGCCCTAAGTAGGATTTATAAGCGCGCTTTGAAATGGCCCAAGCTGCTGCAAGTGGACGCGGGGACAGAGTTCATGGGTGTGGCTACCAAGACCCTGAGAGACTACAGCACTAAGATTAGGAGAGCCGAAGCAGAGTACCACAGGGGCCAGAGCATCGTCGAAAGATTCAATAAGACCCTGGCCGAAAGTCTCTTTGGATACCAGTATTGGAAAGAGATGGAAGATCCCTCCTAACGCAACAGGGAATGGACTCGGAGGCTCCCCCAGGTCAGCTTATATCTTCTGGATTGTCATTAATTTCTGGTTTGAACAACTCAGGGAGCTTGTCTTTAAGAGTTAATGCTTAATCCAGCATTTTTGCTAGGAGTTGAACGGATTTCACCGCACAAGTCTGGGCCACCTGAGCTCTTGAGTCAAAAGAGCGAGTCTGTGGTCTTAGCCTCTGCCAAATAAGTTCATCCACTTTAGTTGTAACAAGGGATGTGCAGTTCGCAGGTCTAAGAATGAGGCCTTGCTTTTCTTTGAGTTTGTCCTCATCAGGTTTTTCTTTTTTGAACATCAAGGTGTTTATCATGCTTGACAATTCTACATCAATATCTGGATCGACCTATTCCTGGAATTTGAATTCTTCCTGCAATTTTTAATTGTGCTCAAGACCTTATTGATTAGGTTACAAACATTTGTAGGTATGTTCATATCAGGTCGTAATTGAAAGTTAGCAAATTCACTAAATTGTGATTGATCCAGACTGTCCTGAGAATACAGTATCACTGTATCATCTGTATCTTCATCGTCATCATCACTAGTATTTTCATTTGTCTTCTTGATCTGATTGAGTGTTGTGAGAAATTTCACTACTAGCATCCTAAAATTATACAATCAGGAATCATTTGTCTTGATAATATTTACAAACATGAATGCACATCGACGAAGGGGAAGTGGAGGAGGGGGAGAAAGAAGAAGAAAGGAGATGCCTGCCAAAAATGAACAACTAGTTGTCATTTCGCGCATGTTGATTGCGCATACCAAAAGAGTCTAAGTAAAGTTGTTGTTTAGTCTTGTTTAAAGTGTATTGGAAATCTTTGCCGTCACACCTTCAAAATATATAGTGTACGCTTTGTAGGCTGAAAGAGCGTTCAAAACACAAATTGAAGGGAGTTCTCCGTATGAAGCAGCTTCGTTTGCTTTTCTTAAACTGGGTCTGCTAAGCCACGAGGCGACATTTGTAGAAGATATGATTGGATGAATATATGCCATTATGCAGTTACAAAGAAGGCAAACAAACTACCTCACGCTCGTTTCTATTCATAATATGTAAAGTTATACCGAAGCAGCTGATGTGGTTAACGACAGTTCCGAAAATATTAATCAGTTATGCTAGCGAAAGGCACCTGTTGACGTTGAACACAAATGTCATTCTATAAAAGAATTAAATTTCATCGAAATTTACCAAACTCTCAGTCGCTCTAACGCGAGTACCCATTGAAGAACCCAAACAGATTTTTTACATATGATTTAAAACTGCTCTAGCTTAGCCTATGTCATAAATTTCAGCTTTCGTGAATTTATGGCACATAATAAGATTTTTTTTGCTTAAAAATGATAGGTCTATGCTCGTGCTTTTTTTCATATAAAACTTAAATAACATCCATGACCAAGGGAGCACGTCAAATGCGTGCACGCGTGCGGTTTTGGAAATTTGGGTTTCCTGTGGTGATGGCGTAATTTGACACAGGAAGACCGTTATGGCAGTTGTCACGCTTTGGCTGGGCTTTGGTAAGCTGCTTTGGTATAAATATACACGGGGAGTGAAACTCAGGTTATGTGATCAGGTCTCGGCCAATGAACCCCAGGCAATGTTCCAACGGTCATCTCACATGCTCATCACGGTGCTTTTGGACAGCTGTGTATCGTTGAAAAATACATTAACGTAATTTTGCATAATTAATTAGATAATTATTAAAATTTGCATTTAAAATGACGTTTGTTTTGTTGTTTTTTGCCTGCGGCAAAAGTGCGGCGAAATGCAAATGTTTTGGCATCGGAACTGGGAAGAAGTCTTCCCATGAACTTCTAACTGCAGTAAAAGCTAATGAAGGTGCCAAAAGTGCCGCTGCCTAATCATAGATGAGATATCAATGGTTGGAGCTGATCTATTTGAAAAGATGGAATACGTCGCTTGCGGCATAAAACAAAACGACAAGCCATTTGGAGGGTTGCAGTTGATTGTTACAGGAGATTTCTCTAAATTTCTCTATAGTTGGAAATGCTCTTTTAATTAAGAGGCCAAAGACAGCTGGTTCTAGTGGTTTCAATTGGATTTCTTCACAATGACTGGAGTAAAACTCCATTACTTCGTCCACAAACTTAACAGAAGCGTTTTTATTCACAAAGAGAGAATGTATAATTTTTCTGAAAAAAAGACAATGTTGCACATTATGAATTGATTAAGCTTAATCATTCGTTTTAAAAACAACAGTACTGTACATCAGGGTTGCGAAAAATTTAAGAATTAGATAAAGTACAATTCGTGAAAATAACAATAAAAGCACATTTTTTTATTAAACTAAGCGATTTAAAACAAAGAAAAACAAGTTTTTAATTCATTAAAATCATCAAACTTACAAGTATGGCCGCAAATGTTCCGAAACAGTCTCTGAGTAGTCCATTTTTCCCCTTTTTGCAAAAACGCTCGGCCAAATCCAAAATGACTACACACAAATTACATGGTAAAAAATTGCCTTTCAGTCCTTTTTTTAAGTCTTGCATAAATTAACTTTCCTTCCACAATCCACGTCAGATCGCTAGGGACAGTGTCCCTAGCGATCTGACGCAGATGGTCCAAAGTTTGTAATATTGGATTGAGCCCGCACTATATTTTTTCGAAAAACCGCATTCGTCATCACCACAGGAAGCCCATTTTTAACCACAGGAAACCCAAAATATGAAAGCCGCGCGCGTGCGCGCATTTGCCGTGCTCCCTTGCCACGACATGCAATGTTTAAAAATTAAACGATTGAGCTTCGCAGCGAACATTACGAAGATACGTTTTCGGTTCTTCAACCTCCTACTCATGTTCACGGTCTTGCGAACCTTATATTAAAGCTTTTTGGAACTCAAAGGTCAAGTTTTCGACTTTGCTGGAATTATTTTCTATTGCCATACGCTTTTCTTTATCTTCTTTTTTATCCTTCTTCATGCAAGAATACAAAATCAAACCGCCCTTTTGCGAGCTCGTGGATACTTGTTGCACTCATTGGAGATTGGGCTCCCTGTGCCCTTCTTATACTTCTTGACATTCAAAGGTTTCAAAGTATTTCGCTCGATTTCATATTTTAAATACTCAATTTAGCGAATTTTATTACTAAGATGAGTAATTGTCCTTTTTATTTTCCTTCTAACACCTAGTTCTTTGTTGTGCTCTTGAGTTTGGAAGCGAATTCTGTGATGAATTAATTGTCTCAACTTAAATTACGACGACGACTTTGACGAGGAGTAACAGATACTGTTTGTTATGATAATTTCCAAATGTCATATATCATTCCTGGTAGCCAATGAGCCATTGAGCCTGCTTCACCTGGTTTAGCATAACTTATCAGTGCACCATAAAGGTTGTGATAATGTGAATCAACTATACATGTTGAGTCATCTGCTTTTACAATAAACAAGAATGAGCGCTCCGCCATCACCACAACATTACAGTTAGGCATTTCTCTGATCATCGAAGATGGAAGATAGTTGACTGATGGTATCTTTACCATAGGCATCAAGTTGCTGCTTCAACTCTTTGACATGGCACTCATCTCCAGCAATTTGTACAGCTTCGTCTGGACTAACATTAACAGGATCATGTTCAAATATATCGTCATGTATTTCATTACAAGCAATAATGTTTCTGTTTCATTGATAGGAGGCTGCAGACCAGCTTCAAAATACAAATGACCAAAAAATAATGCAATAAATGTTTATGCATTACTGCCACTTCTACCAAACAATGTTGACTGACTGAGGTCAGTTGGCATGTGCCACTCATATACATGAGTAGTGCTCACACTCCTAGTGCCAATCAATGCAGATGAAGATCTTGTTGATCTTCTAATGTTCCTTATGGAGGTGCCGTCTGGTTTACTTGAGCATGTGAGCTAGTTGATGTGGGGGCAGTGTGAGAAGTGGATGTTGCTATTAAGTGGGTCGTCATTGTGGGTAACTGTGCAGTTAAGAAGCATACGAATACTTTTGACGAATACCTCATGGAATTGCCATATCCAGTGTGTTTTATCCAAAGCTGGCAAAAGGCTAGGTATGCTAGGGCGCATTAGGAATAATTTGACATCGCATTGTGCGAATATTATTTATGCATCCTTTATTCGCCCTGTTCTTGAATACTGTGATACTGTATGGGGGTGCTGTGGCATAGGAAATGCTACCCCTCTAGAGAGACTCCAGCGGCGTGCTGCAAAGATAGTTACTGGAATTGGTGAGAGTGATAGAGCTTTAGATGGAGTTAAATGGCCCTCTTTACAAAGTAGGCGGGATGATCATATGTTCAAACGTGTTAAGAAATGTATCAATGGGAGTTGCCCGCAATTTTTCAAAAATCATTTTACTTTTAACAAGGCTATTCATAGTAGAATTTCAAGACAAAGTAATATGTTACATTTGCCCAAGGTTAGAACTGAGATTGTCAAGAAATCATTTTACTATCATGGATGTATTGTTTTTAATAGGTTAAGCAAATGATTTATAGGTCTATTTTATTTTATATTTCATTGATTCGTCATCGTATTTTATTTATATAGCTCTTTTATGGGGCGCCGTTTGTGTCAATAATACTTACGTGTTTTATATATACTTAATGTCGTATTATATAAAACTTTCAACACCAAATATGATATATCATGTGTTTTATAAAACTTCCGAAGTGAAACATAAAACTTCTTCGGCAAAATATATAACTTCCTATCCTTTACAAAACTTCGCTACTCATGTAAAACTTCCAAAGGGAAATATAAAACTTCACGTTTTTTATAAACCTTCTTGTTGACGACAACTCTATTGGCCAGCGGTTTCCTTATTTCGTTCCCAGGTTATGCTCTTTCAAACACGATAAAATGGCGGCTGCTCTTGTGGACGTTTTGAACGATATCCAGATTTTTTTTAATTGCCTGCCTGCTATATACTGTGAACTTCAAGGAAACTTAGATTGTAACGAGAAGGGCAAATTTCAAACGATGTTGAGACTCGCAGAAGAACAGGTTGTTATTCTTTTTGTTTATCTTTTATCGAAATTAACCAAGAAACGACCTCACAATGTGAAATTGGAAATGCCCTTTCACAATTAATGGTAATATATCAGTGTTTCTCCGACAAGTACTTTGACCTTTTAAAATGTGAGAGTACAACAGTGTCGATTTTAATGCATAGAACCTCAGAATTTAATTCGAGAATACTATGAAATACACAGGTATTCGGACTCAAGCAAGGGGACAGGGGGATGGGTTGTTGTGCGTAAGTATAAAGGAATGTGAGCGAGTGTCAATAGAGCACGAGAGCATAGGAAGGGAATAAATTTCGTATGGATAATATAGATAGGAAGGGATGTAGGGAATAGATAGCAGCGATGATAAAAGGGGAAATGAGGAAAATGTATTATTTATAGGTGTAAATTCAAGGGCAACGTGAAGGGCAGGATATATACGCCGCGTATGGTGATGGCACGCGTGGTGGGGGCGGTGCTGATATGATGTATCGAAAAATAATTTGTAAGTTTGTATGATGAGCTCACGTGTGGGTAGAACCGTCGGTGAATGTGTGCTAGACCTAGCGCCCTATTATGCATCTATCGTCAGGGGTGAAGATGCAAGATAGCGAAGAAATTCGACGTGTTTCAAGACTCTTAGGCCCAAGAGCTTCACCCTACACGTGGCGCCAGGTCAACGGTTCTGCCTGTGGAATAAGCAATAGCGGCGGATAAAGGGAACCACAAGGATACCGAGGTAAAACGGAGGTGTGGATATAGGATAAAGGATAAAGTGTGTTACCTGGAAATGATATGTGGCCTAGACGACGGGCTAGAGATTTCGTAATTGAAGATTCCATAGCTGTATGGCGAGAAAGGGGAAGGCCAGTCGCGGAGGGGGCGTTTATGTTATGTCATGAAAGCGAGGTTACGAAAATAAGTGGGGTGGGCAAAGGTGCAAACAGGGCGAGTTAGGGTTTAGTTGTAGCGGATAAGTACGGAGGAAGTGAGCAAGAAGAAGAAGGTGGAAAAAGGAGAAAGGAATTATGATAATAAGTAAATAAATAAAGAAAAGAATGAATAATAATAATAAATAAATAAAATAAAATAAAAAACATAGTTTAATAAATAGGTGAAGAGAAAATATAAATATAAATCAATAAATAATAAATCAATAAACAAACAAAAAATAAAAAGGAAGAGGGACGGAGGGAAACCAACAAGGGGGGAAGGGGTATTTGGGGTTAGTGGTCAGCGGTTGTGTGTTGGTGTTGTACAAATTAAAGATGGAGGTATGTATAGAAAGTACAAGAGCGTTTAGTGTAGTATGAAATAATTTGAGAATTTCCACGGCGCTCGCAACTAGCTCTTTCAAATACAGTTCTTCCCTTAACGGTCCTCGAGGAACATTGTTCATTCGTGGATCAGGCAATAATATAACATCTCTTATTACTGGCTTTGATGCCTTACTTGGTCGGCTGTAAGGTTTTTTTAACACGCGGATTAAACGCCATACTTGTCTTCACTTTTGACTCCTGGAACGATGATGGCGCCGGTGTAGACCTTCTTATGCTAGGAAACAGCCGCTGCAAACTATTTTCAGGCACTTCTGGACTACTCGATTGACTTTCACTGTCTTGTTTTGAGCTCTTGTTGATAAGCTCTGCCAATCGTTTAAGTATCGATTCTTGTTTTTCATCCGCCATGACTACTTAGAACCAGAATTATAAGGGAGTACTAGTATCGAATTACGCGTTCACGTGGCGCCCCAGCAACAACCGCTGGCCAATAGAGTTTTCGTCAACAAGAAGTTTTATAAAAAACGTGAAGTTTTATATTTTTAAGATTAGAGACACTAATAAAGTTATTATTATTATTGTTATTATTATTATACTTCGGAAGTTTTATAAAACACATGATATATTATATTTGGTGTTGAAAGTTTTATATAATACGACATTAAGTAAGTATTATTGACACAAACGGCGCCCCATACTCTTTGCATATATAATTTAATTGAATACATTGTAAATATTGTAGATCAATAGTATTATATTTAGCTCTTTTTAGTTTTTATTTTATATTTTATATTGTATATTGTGTATGTGTTTAACAGGGCTCCTTTTGATACCAGAGGCATTTTGCCACTGACTGGACTACCCTGTTATTTTATTTGAGTTTAAATAAAGGTGTCTATCTATCTAGATGTCACAGAGGCTAGTGGTGGTAAACGGTTGGTAGGCAGTGGCGATGGAGACGGTGCTGTTGAGCTGGCAGTGGAGGTAGGTGTCACAGAGGCAAGTGGTGGTGAACTGCTGGTAGGTGCCGTTGAGCTGGTAGTGGCAAATGGTTTGGCTGCTGATGGCATGGGTAAGGAGGTTGAGGAAGTAGGTGGCAGGGATGAGGCTGGTCTGTACTGATTACAACCTTCAATTGCAGCTTGCATTGCCTTCTTTTTCTTTGCGTGGTAGCTACTCCACCAACTTTTTACCTGGCTCTCTTTCAATTCTTCAATACCCTGCTCTCTCATTTCTCGGATAACATCCCTGGGGTTTGCTTTAACACCATGCAGTGCTTGTCGATCATAGTAGAAAATCATGATATCTTTCTGGGTTTGGCTGAAATGAGCTCGCGGTCCCCCACCTACCTTAAGGGCATAGCCTTTGGGTGGGAGCTTTGCAAGATAAGGGTGGACATCGACTGGAGCTACACTTGGAGTTAGGGCTGGCTCCGGTGCATAAGAGATAAGTCTTATGCTGTATGACTGTGTTGACTGTGTATTTGGCTCTGCAATATTAGTTGTAGGACCTCCTTCACCAACCTCTGCACCAGTTGCTCCGGCAATAGGATTGCTCCTTTTTGATATTGCCTGCAACTGTTCTAAACTGTTCTAAGCTAAAGAAAATCAAGAGAAGAAGCGCAAAGTAGAAGAGGAGAAAAAGAAAGGGGCAGATATGAGAAGGGCTGCCATGGAAGCAATGTCAAGTATGAACTAAACTATGACTCTTCATAGCCTGAATTTCAGCCGTTTCCTCTGGGTCGCTCTTCAGATGAGACTGCTGAAATTTAGAATAAAGTCTTCAGTTGAATTTCCCAATCTAATCAGCTTTTTTTATTTTAGAAGGAGCTCTTGATTCCTCCTCTGACGAAAATAAAAGTGATGATGACGATAACGACTATGATGATGATGTCAAGACCCCAAGAAAGGCCAAAGGTATAGCTACAATTTGAACAGTAGAGAGCCCTTGCACTGATTTCCAAGAGAAATTGTTCTGGGGGACAAAACACTGAATTGTTTTGCATAAGAAAAGGTGGCTTATTGTTTTGTCCCCCACAAAAATACTTCTTGGGAATCAGTGCAAGGGGTTTATTAATAAAATTTCAAAATCCTTATTGAACTATTTCAAAACACACACACACAGTACTACATTGCACTCAATGTTGTTCATTTTGAGGCTTCATCAATCCAAAATGATAACTTTTGGAATTACACATTAACCTAACCAGGATTTCAAGAACAAGGGCATACTGATTCAAGAGGGGAAGGGGTGCTGCTTTTTAAAATTTCAATCACAAATAGGTAGATAGATACCTTTATTTATACACGGAAAATCATCAAATATAATAATTAAAATAAAGTCACTGTTTTACGAGATTGCAATGTGCGAATCCGACGAACTATAATGAAACGTGGCTCAGCTAATGAACCAGCGTTTCTTGGGGGGGGGGGGGGGGGGGGCGGACAGGATGCTTGATTCGTAATTTTGCCAAACAGTTTCGTTAGTATTTGATATGTCATGTAGGGAAACCAAAAGCAAAACAAAGGGTTACCAAGGTATCTACCATTGAGTTACTTGCCAAGACGTACGACCAAAAGACGGAATTAAAAGAAAAATAATTGGAGATGAGAAAATTGGAACTGGAGCTGAAAGCAAAAAACCAAGAGATGGAGGAGCAAGACAGAAAACAGAGACTAGAATTGGAAATTGAAGAAAGAAGAGCAATTATTAAACTAATTCGAAAATGCTAATAAATTATTTATTATGTAAATTGTAAATTTACATACAAATAGCTTATGTTGAAGTTTGAAAGTAATATACTTTTATATTTACAAATATTTTAAAATAAAATTAAGTGTAGAAATATATGTCTCCAAGCATGATGGGTCCATTTCGAAGAATGTGGTAAAGTGGAACCCTGTACTGGCTGTTATGGCAGTTTATCAAATACAACTAGGTAATATTGATATACCCTTTGATTGGAGCAGAACTCTCATTTTTCTAGATTCTAGTTTGTTTTTTTTCCAAAACTTGGATAAGTTAGCCTCCTCAACATAACCAATAGAGCCTCCATTCCTGTTGCTACTGTTCCTTGCACACAGACATATTTATCTCGTATTTGCAAGCCATCTTGTAAACGCTCCATATCAGCCTTTTGAAACCTACCAAATAAAAAATGGTGACGATTGCAATTGCTAAGAAATTTAGTTTATAAAAAGGAAAAATAAGACAAGATTGGTTTGTGTTACCTGAACATTTTTTCGCAGTCATCAATTGATACGTCGTTTAAATTGAGGCGAGTTCCAAGGTCCCTTTTTGGCAAAAATATTTGCTCAAACAGCAGCAAATCCACAAATCATCGTCACTTGAGGAAACGCTACTTGAACTATCCATGTCGTACAATATCAAATTCAGTAGTTCATTGAAATTACGTCTTAAAAAAAAAAAACAGGACTGAACAAGTAAAAAGTTAAAAAGTGAGCCATAGTTGTGAAAACTGTTTATAAAACTTGAATAAAAATGGTTGAAGAGTTCGAGAAAAGGACACTTGATCCAAAAATAAGCTGTTTTAATCATTTCAAAAGTCCAATCTAACTATAAAAGACAAATATTGAAACTTTCGTGCCTTCTAGCACCCGCCATATTGTAATCTTCCCAGAAGTCCATGCTTCGAGTTGACATTCACGAACCCAAATCTAAAACGTCTTTAACCGGAAACTGCTGATGTCTAACAGCAAACGTCTAACCGCGGTTTGCAGTCCGAGGTAAACCTCAATCTAAAACTCTCTATTCTTAATGACTGAGAGACAGCGATTACGAATGGTTGGCCAGCAAATTGCGACACAATATGACATTGCCATGAATCCTACCTTCCAGATAGGGTAGCCCTACCACTAGGGGCACCCTACCTCACCCTACCTCACCCTACCTCACCCTACCTCAATACTACACTTATACTCCTCGATAATCGACGGAAGTCGCCAGTCGTTAGTCACCTCTATTCGGGATTTTGTTAGAAAGAGCCCTCTGCAACACCTGAAGATCTCTGTCGAGCACACTGCGCTCAACATATTTGGCTTGATTTTGTTACCTGAGTCGCAGTGTCATCACTGCGAAAAGTTGGATTTTGCACTCTGTCGTGAAGCAACGAAAACATCGTTATCTTTCTTTGCTTTAGAGTACTTATTCTCAAGTTCCTTCTATTTCTTTTGCAACTCACGAATTTCGTTTTGTGTTTCTGGGTTTTTATCTTGTAGTTGACATAACTTGATATCAGTGCACGGAAATCTGTCGCCTTCCCCATGTCACAGACACGTGGTGTTGGGCACCGGAGTTCGCCAGGTTAACCACTCTGAGTCGTTGTACAATAAATTGGCTACGTTCTTTATTGAGAGTTAGCAAACCATTCAATTACACCTTTGACTCACACAGTAAAAACTAAGGGGGAATAAATTTGAATGTTATGGTGATGTCAATATCAGCGAGTACAGCTTTACTAGTCGCTCTTATCTGTTCTTCATCTGCAAGATAAGCATATTCCTCGTCGCTATCATCGTCTTGTTCGCTTTCAACATCATCCTCTGTTTCTTGATTATCTGGTAAAATTCCCTTCTTCGCCTTTGCTGCCATTCTTGAAAAGAAACCCTGTATCTGCGTTTTACTGAGCCATTCGGTTCTCTTAAACAATCTCAAACCATCTGTAGTACACGCGGTTTGCATGGCTTTAGCAACTTGGGCAGGGTCTTCTTTACGTCCAGTGTTTTGTCCGATCTCGAACTTCTTCTGGAGGTAATTTCGAACATTAGAGGAAAAACGTTTCTTGCCACGTTTCTTGTGCAGTGCCCATCCCATAGTATTGGAATAATACTTGGCATTGGACGCTTTTGACCCTGTGTTTTCAAACGTAAGTGGTATAGGTTGTGACGACAGAGACAACGTCTGAAAACGTTGTACCCAGTCTCTTCTTATGTTGTCATAAAGGCTCTCTTTGGTTAGTGCAGGTATACGGTGTCCAATCAAGGCTAGATGAAGATCAAGGTCTGCGCGACTTTCAAATTCCTCTTTGCATCTCGGGTCGGGGCATTCATGCTTAACGACTTCTTCCTCGTCATGATCACTTGCTTGTTTCCTCTCCTTTATCTCTCTTGATTTTACTGGGAAGAAAGGAACGTCAACTTTCACAAGTGTAGCTCCTTGGGGATCACATACTATAGTATCCCACGGAATGAGTTTTCCAGAGCCTACATTAAAAGCTTTCCAAACACGAAGGCCAGTAGAAGTGAACTCAAAACTGTGATAAGAAGAATAGTTGGGAATCTTATTAATTTGCAGGGATAGATTTTGTTCTTGTATAATACAAACAGCAGCTGTCGTACCTCCCACTGGTCTTTCTTTTAACGCATTATGCATGTCCTCAGCACAGATAATGTCATGACCCTCGTTGCAAAATCGTCTGATAGCAGCTTTCAATGGACACAGGATTCGATCACAAATATCTTTTCCAAATTGCGGCTCTGAGTGGTCGTACCTAACAATCTGAATGGTATGTCGTTTTCCTAGTTGTTGAAGAGATGCAATCAGTTGACTGTTATGATAGCAGCCCGCTTCATCAGATCTGAGATAAGCTTTGGTGATGCCTGCGTTATTGGTCTTTATGATTGAAAGTAAGTTTTCTAAGACAGACAGAACAGCATACCAATCCTGCTTACAGTTGTCAAATAAGTGGGCATAAGAAGTTACCTGTAGCTTCTGGCCTTCTTTGAAGATGACACTGCTGATATGCCAATTCATTCCCCTTTTCCCATACCATTCTGCTTGCTTCTCTCTGAACTTCATCGCAGTAAATTTCATCGCCCAATCAACAATAATAAGAACCTCCTCCTCTCCAAGAGACTTCAAGACGCCATGCTTGCTACTTTCTTGATTTTGAGCACGAATAACATGCGCTTTCCAGTCAAAAATCTTTTTCGAGGCGGCGTTTGCATCGAACTGCAGGTCTTCCTTCTTTTCTTTGCCGAGTGCTGACGAATGGTTTCGAATTTCCGACTGAACATCTTGGATGGTATCTGCCAGTGATTGGCAATCAGTGCACTCAACGTTGTGTCTGTGACCACAGTCAGTTCTAAAATCCTTGTCATCAGGGTCACTCAGAGCGAACGCTATGCAGTGATCGGGGCACTGACAATTGTCCTCTTGGCAGTGGTTACGATAAGTTGTCTTCAGATATAATTTTCCTGCATTAAGCTTCTTTTTGGTTTGTGAACACCAGACGTCACTGGCACCAGCCTCTTCCAAGTCATCTATAATCTTCAGTAGCTCTTCGAATCCGTCTGCACCATCTGCTGCGGTATTATCTAGGCCTTGCAGGGATTTCCTCTGTGTAGCTTTCTGGACTTCAGATACTCTCCACATCATCGGTCGACTCATTGGTTCAAACTCCGTTTCTTTACAAAATTCTAAATACTGATGGATAATAGTGCTTCGAGCTACAGTACGAACGCTGTTTGGCATTGGCAATTCTTCTCCGTTTTCGAGCTTTATTGTGCGGTTGCCATATGAAACATCTTGGTAAAAATAAGGCCGAAACGTAAACTCAAGAAAATGATCTAGCTTTGACTTGTCTATTCGAACCCTGTTTTGTAATTTTTTTAACGCGGGGGTTCAAGGTCCTTGAGCCTGCCGAATGCTGTCTGGCCTTTTTTATCTGTCTGTCACTTAGCCGTTCAAATGGCTCATGAATGGCCTTCAGTTCCCTTGCAGAATATCTGCTGACGTAAATACTGAGTATTTGCGTCTTGAGTGGTTTAGATGGCGCGTTCTTATAAGCTGCTACGAGAGCCTGCAAGCCCACGTCGTTATCATTGCAGCATCGATTTTCCCGAAAAGCTTTAAGAAGGTGATTACTATCATTCGGTGCTATAGCAAGGCATATCAATCTGCAGGCATCTTCGGTTGTTTGTAAATACATTTCTTTTTCTGAATTGGTACATCTATCCCAAGAGACAACTTGAGAGCTCAAGAGCTGCATTCTCGGTTTATTGATAGCATCGGCAAGTTGTGCCATTGAGCTGTTGAATACCTCTAATGCGTGTTCACTGTTATCTTCACAGTTCAGTTGTAATTGTGGCCCTGGTATCCATGGGTCATCTGTGCAGCTTTGCGCTTTCTTAACTTGTGGCGTAAGAAATGGGGAGTCAGCACACAATGCTTCCAAGGAAGCTGCCGCCGTTACTTTGGACGACCTTAGAATTATTAAAAAGATAGCCGTCTCAGTATTGTATATATTGATCAGGACAGGGTTGTTATGTATAAAATCAAAAGCAAATGCGAATGTTTTATCATGGTTCCAAACACCGATAAGCTGATGATAGCACGAGGCCGTAGGTTTTTCATTTATTTATTCATTATTCACCTGCTTTCAAACAGAGTTCTTCTTTACTTCCGATCAAAATAAGAAATTGAAATCGTGAACATATTTTTTTATTTTTGGCAAGTCTTTTAACGTATGCGCTCTTATACCGGAAGTCCAATAAATCCTGGTCTCAAAAATGGATTATGCCAGAGCCCTCGTTCTTCGCCGCAGGCCAGAAGAAACGCAGGCTCTGGGTACGAGATTGGTTCGTACACAGAGCCTTTATTTCTTACTGCGCATGCTCGACGAAAAAAATAGCATGCACACTATCGTAGTTGCAACGAATAAGGTATTTTTGGACGTCAATCAAAGCGTTTCCATGACAATTCCTAGGCACGTGCGATTGCATGTGTTTTCCCACAATGTTATGGAAATACTGTGATTGACGTATACCAAAACCGGCCGTATTTCGCGCGTCTCTTTTTGAAGCAATATAGAAAAAATTTTTTTCACTATTATCAAGAAAACTGAATGTACGGAGCATAGGATGAGAGGTGCCCACATCTCACATTAAGAAGAATCCCCTTCTGAGGCCTTCCAAGAAAAATCGTTTTTCAAAACCTGCGCGTACTCATAAATCAGTTAAAGCTAACACACCTTACCTCTCAGCTGAAGGTTCACTATCAGTTTCAGGTTTAGGCAGTGCTTCTTCGACAGTCCAAGTTAACTTGTCAAATGTTGCCTTGTGGTATTTGCGACAAGTGCTGCAAATAACTATTGATAGCAATAATAGATTTCGCGATATTACATCGTCATCAAAATTGCCATCTGATCAACATAACGATAGAAAAAGGTTGCGAGTGAACAGTGAGTATTAGTTGAAAAACAAATATTCGTAGTAACATCAAGTTATTGTAATTAATGAAAGCAGTTTCAGTATATATATATATACATCAAATATATTGCGTCATACCTGAACCTACTGGAACAATAACACCATAAGCCTGATGTATAACTTTAGACATTGCCAAGTTGCACACATCTCTGCCTTGTACTGCAGCTTTGCTTCCCTTGGGTTTTGGATATTGACAAGTCTTCCTCGCTTGCCAATATTTTCCAAGGCTATGCCGGGGTTTTGGGCAAATCAACAATTCCTGTACTTTTGATGTCCCTTTCAAATCGAAAAAACCTACTCGTGCAAGGATAAGTTCGTATTCTATTAACTTCTCGTGTGATAAGTGAATAGAGAACAAATGATTTTCAATGGGGTCTGTGCACCCAGAAAGTCTTACAAGTTCTGTCAAACCACGTGAATCACCACAGTTTTCCAAATAAGATAAGAAACACGACATTTTTCCTTTTGACCTTAAAAGTTTGTTCGGCTGAGGTTCTTTACGTCTTTCATGCTGGCGAAAAAATTACCAAGTGTGAAATGTACTAGACAGTTATTTGGCGGTAAAAGAATGATAAAAGAAAACCATTTCAGTGTCTCGAACCACTATTTTTCTAGTGATTTTCATCTGGTATAGCATATTTCACTTAAAAGATAATGTTCAGAAAACATAGAAAAAGAGAGTTCAAATTTAATCATTTTAACTGTTTTAAGTCAGTTACAGCTACAGGAGTTATGGGCAAAAACAATGTGTTTGAATATCACTAGCTTTCCTAAAGTTTTTTTCTTATCTAGGCACACTAATTAGTTCAGTCTGGACTTTCGACATTAGACAGATAAAATCTAGGTCCCAGATTTTTAGTCGGCGTACCAAAGTATATACCTGTGTTACGGAGTAAAGAGGGCTATACATAATAAAAATTCTAGTAAGTTTGCTTTTCCTAATTTTTCGGGTATTTTCCGAAACATATCTATTTATATTGTATGACCAACAATATAATTATTGAATGCTGAACACATTCCATGCACTTGCTTATTTACTCAGGTTATTGCAGAGAAAAAGCGCTCAATAATGATGGTACATGAAGTCCTTATTGAAATGATATTTTTGGTTTGGAACTAATCAGCGACTTCGCTTTTATGTCACGCAATCCCAAAGTTTTATTGAATTTACTGGTTCACTGTGTCGCAGAGAAATAAAACCGCAAGATATTTTTACATTTCCTTGCTGTTGAGTCTTTCTTTAGTAGGATCCAATCGATAGATTGCATTAAATACGCCAGACTTTTAAAAAATCGACCCACGAAAATCACTTCTATTTGCCCTCAGTCACGTATTCTAAAAGTAGCCCTCGCATCATGATTTTTATATTTTTTTCAAAAAAAGCAAATTATTTCAAAGTACTTTCAATTTGTTATCTAAGACCTGCTTTACATTGGAAAAATAATTGTTTGTGAAAATACTTTTTGTCTTTGATGCTGCAACCCGTCGAATATCGGCTATTTTTCCCGATTAATTTAATGCAAAATCGAGCGACCTTCGGCTCTGGAAAGAAAATCGTGTAAAAAATTCATTTTAAAATATTTCTAAAAATTAAATGCATTCCAATTACTTTTGGAGTAAGACAGTTTTGTTGGCAAAGTTTAAAGGGAATCTGCTTCCCTACCCGAATTGCACCAGACCGCTTTTACAGAGACTGCCTCTTAATATGTTGTATAAGAGCTGCTTGTGTTGGAGGGATGGCATCCAGAGTTCTTCCTTTTTGGGCAAAGAGCTGTTTGCGTGCCTCATTTACGAGTGACTTTGTACTGGTACGGTCATACAGTAGAACAACGAACCGCTCTATCTTCTTCAAACACTCATCACTTATACCATCTGCACTCCTTGAGCATTCAAGTAAAGCGGCAGTTACTTCATCATCCAACATCCAGGTTGCCCATGCCGTTTTCTTGCCTATCCCTGAGAAACACGAAACTGTGTCGCATCCTGTTAGGGCATGAAATACAGGTAAAGATCTTGACTTGTCAGGACCAAGGGAGTTTGCAATATCATGAATCGCATATGTTCTAAAATTTGTGCCTGTGCCAAATAAAACCCATATTTCTGTACTTGGAAGGCTGTTGATTGCGGCGATACATATCACGATGACATCAGTGTCTACTGTGCGTATGGCAATCTTTCCATATCCTGCTTGAATAGCATCTGCAACATGAACGATCATCCTAGTGTCGGCTTCCTCGTCATTACATGGAGCCAAACCCAATGTGTCACAGGATGGAGGGCTACAAACCACTTGATCACCTTTGGTAATGATGACTTGTCTGCCAGGACCGAAGTCTGCAAGTGGGATTTGCTCAGCCAAGTACAAAAGAGTTCCTTCTTATTGGCATCTACCCTCAGAAAATCTCTCCAGTTTTTCGGTACCAACGTTAGTGACTGTACCCTCCTTCGGACACCATTTCCTCTTTTGCTTCTGGTTGTTGCCTTTAGACTGTCTGGAATATATTCATCGAATACCACATCTAACCCGAGAACATGCCGAAACTGTCCCTTAATGTATGGTATAAAAACGTGATTGGTGTAGTCGTTAAAACTCTCCACGGTGCTCGTTGGCTTCAGCATATTAATGATAACCGCACCATCAAGAACCATTGCATCAAGAGGGGCAGGGACACTTGTCGAAGGTGGTGACAGGATTTTCAGGCCATCAAGCAGATCGGATTTCTTTAAAGGAAGCCGCAACTTTCCATTTTGTGACAGTGAAGGTGGGCAGCCCTGGTTTTCATGCATGAAAAAGTTATCAAGGTCCCCATTTCTGGTCTGGCAAGATGTGTAGAGCCTTGAAAATAACGCGCAATCGCTCTTCAATGAAGAAATCTGTTGTTTCTGTTTCGATGGCTCTTTTCTATTAGGACTTCTAAACAAAGACAACTTATTCTTCTTGATAGGATCTTGTAGGCTCTTTTTGATTTCTCTTAATTGTTCAGACTGGAATGTTTCAAACTGCTGCTGGCCAAGGACTTCAATCTCTTGCACAGTCTTAATTACGTCAGCCTTAGCAATGTCTCGGGTATCAAGCACAAGAAGATCAGCTGTTTCCTCTGTAAAGGCGTTTCCCATGTTTTCAATCACAGATGTCAGTGATTTTACTTCCTTTGCAAAAGAAATTTGATAGCTCTTTGCCTCTTCATGATGCCCTGTTCTCTCTGTTCCACCTTCAGTAAAGCAGTCTTCAATTTCTTTGACCATTCTAGCAATCTCTGGGCCAGAAATCATCCAGCGTCGTAATGCCGAGGGACTTTCAGTCAATCCAACAGCACCACCCTCTCCCTTGACCAAGGAATTGTTCTGCTCATGTGCCTGGTCAATAGCTATTGCAGAGAAAGCTTTGGGGATCTTCTTTACTGTAAATCCTCCATTCACAAACTTCTGGTAAATCTGTGGATGTTTATCTTGGAGAGTTGTCATGTCTCGCAAATGTACTGGAAGCCATCTTGCATAGTTAACATGATTTAAAGCAAAGAACCATGGCACTAGTTTGCGAAGACTTTCCAAATAGAGGGAAAAGCTACACTCACGCAGGGATCGCACAAACAGTGAGTACATTAATTCTAGTTGTAGCGTTATGTACCAGAGCTGGAACTGTGGAGAAGTGGCTGATCTTTGTTTACACCAATCCTCGATGGAGAGTGTGTCTTCAATTTCCCCTTTTTCCTTGGCCAGGCTGTAGGCGTTTTTCAGTAACCTGTACAAGGCACTTGCAGTTACATGATGTGCATGTCTTGTGCGTTTCATATTTGAGGCCTTCAGGAAAGAATTTGCTACACCTGCTGTTGCAATATTTGCTTCTACAATAGCATACACCCACCCACTATCTTCTAGCCAATCTCCAAGAACGCTTAGAACAGCCATTTCAATTTAAAGCCCTCCCAGCATGAAAACGAAGTGCTGCTCTCCATGTGTATCTGGCCAGTTCCATTGTATTTGCTTTGCAATACTGTACAGGGGCTGGTCAACAGCGATGACTGGTATTTGGCCAGGATTTAAGTACTGGATGGCAGTCTTAATGACATCCATGGCGTGGCGCATCATGGCTACTGACTTTGCTTCATCTGGAAACAGTGGAAGAAGGGATGTGATGGCCGACGTTGAAGAAGATTCAGTATGTATGTTTGCGTGATACCCGCTCCAGGTAATAGGGTGTTCTCCCTGATATGAGTCTGATTCCGTGGAGACTTTTACTTCTTCAAGCCACTCGTATTCCTTTTCCAGAGCTCGTACAAACACTTCTTTATTTGCTACTTGATGCTGATCAATTAATGGAACCGGTGCGTTGTTGTCTCTAAGGGCACAGGGAGGAACCTCCGTGTACCAATCTGGTAGAGGGCAAACTGTTTTTGAAGATGCCCCTTCGATCGGTTCCAAGATAACTGTGTTTCGTTTAATACCAGTATCCCCTTGGGATGTATTCTGAAAAAGTGAAATCCCAGTACCATGAAATGAGCCTCGCGCCGTGTTTGAGCTGGGATTGTGATCAATATTATCTATGGCAGCTGTGGTAAAGAGTGCTTTTCTAAGTTTAACTGGACATAAAACTCCTTCCTCTTCAAACCTGCGGCATGCAGCATTTCCAATGTCGGTTGATATTGAAAGTACTCTGTCATAAGATATGGAAATGCCCAGTTTATAAAGAGCATTTTTTAGCTCGCGTTTACGAGTTCATGCATGAGTAGATAGCCCGACGTATAAAGGAACAGGTGTCTCACGATCTCTATTATGACGACCATAACCAGTGCTTCGTTCTCGCCGTCGGGAAGAGCAGTTAAATGAAGCAACTGGGCAATGGTCAAAGCTGCTTGAGAAGTGTTATTTTCCAATTCATCCTGGATGTTGGGTCCGTAGAGAATCATTTTAACCAATGATTTGAGTGATGATGGAACAGAATCTTCCTGACAGTTTTCTTCAAATGTTCCCTGGAAAGTTGACTTTAATGCGAGCATCTCTTTTCTGACAATTCCAGCAGCCTTTGCAAGGTATTTAGCCTCTGTGTCGCTGTCTTCTTCAAATACCTCTTGAAGAGCCATCCCTATATCACCTTCATAGGAAAACAATATGTCGCGACCTTGTTGGTGGGCTTGTAGATTAGGAATACTGGAGAGAAGTCTGTTCTTTAATCTAGATGAATTAATGCATTCTTCTGCATAACCAAGTTGCTCTAACCGAGAGGTATACATGTTGGTAAGCTCTTAACCTGAAAACCAGAACACCCTTTGTTTCGGATCGTCTTTCCTCCATATATGAGACTAACTCGGCCAGGACGATACCATGACCCACACTTTCGAAATTGTTCTTCTTGGGGTCTCTGTTAGATATTTGTGACCGTGCTTTGTTGTAAATCGTTGTTAAGCAAGATTTGTGGTATTTTGCTTCCTGTGCTACCATATCTCCGGAGCTTAGTTTGGCCAATAGGTTTTCATCTTGTAATTCCAAAGCAAATTGTCGTACTCGACTGTCTAAGCCAAATGTGCTCACATTATGTAGAGGCTCCTTGTTTTTCGGCTCATCACAAAAGAAACGTGTGCTTGGAATATTCTAGACTTGTTCTTGTGCGTTTTGATTTTCGTCCCGCATTTTCGACAGCCTCCGAACAATATCGTTTCCTAGTTCTATTAAGCTCAGTGCTGTTATACTTCAGAGCACAACTCTTATGCCAAGAAGCACTGTTGCTCACCAAGCATTTTTCTATTCCATCCCCTTCATGCAAAACTTTATATATATAGTCTAACTTTATATAGTCTAATGGAAGAAGTTTAGGATCCAGCTCATAAAACTCTTGAAGATTCGAAGCAAGTGTTTTGTATCCTGAACCAACATCATTTCGTTTAGAATTTGCAGGACACTGCAGTGATTCGTCTTTAACTTTTTGACATAAAACGCACTTTGTCCAGTCAAGTCTTTCCATCAAACCACACGATTCATAAACTGAATAGAATTGAATAAGCTATTTCAGAGTGCTTGGATTTTGATCTTTTATATTTCCCACAAATTGAATTATTGAGTACTAATAAAATAAATGTGTAAAAAGCTGAAGTAATGGAGAGTACTTACCAGCTAAACAGAGAAGCAAACGATATGAAAACAAAATGGCCGACAATCAATGTGTTAAAAATGCATGCTGGGTAGAGTTGGTACCAATCCCTCGTGGTAAAGAAAAATTCAGGGATACCAAAATAGCATATATTTTTCTTTAATCGCTTAAACAGTAATTATTTTCAAGAGCTATTGGCAAGTTATGACATTTTATCACATTGCGATTGTTAGGATTAGAGTTATATTAAGAACGTTCCAATTTCACAATTTGTGCCTCGATTTCAAGCAAAACTCTGCCCCTCCCCAACCCTATAATAGGTTAATTGTATAGTTTCTGTTTCTATTTATCTATTAGCTTGTTATATTCCTATAGAAAACGAGTCTAGAAAACTAGGTGGTAAATTGTGTCAACATGACTAAGTATAGCTGGCCTCATCCTGGATTTGTTATTGTAGCCTCGTTTTCATGCAAACCCCCCACTAAATGCCCTATAATAGGTTTTTAGCACTGGTTCTACATCTGAATCTCTTTAGTACGACAAAAGCTCTTACTGTACCAAATTTGTTGCTTTTTTAACAAAGTGAACATGCATTTTGGATTTTAGCCTCGTTTTCATGCAAAGTCCCCCTGTAAATTTCCTATATGTGGTTTTTTGCAATGCCTCTATATCCGAATCTCTTTAGGACACCACAAGCTTTATAATGTACCAAATTTGGTGCTTTCTTCACAAAGTGAACGATTTTTGGAAATTTTGCACTTATCCGCCTGACTACACCTCTAGATGTTGTTTTACACTTTCCTATGGAAAGCCATAACTGTCTTAAGATACTTTTCATCTTGATGACTGGTGCATTCGTCATTATACGCGGTCGATATGCTATTATATTATTTGCATTCGTCATCATACGCGGTCGATATGCTATTATACCATGTCCATTCGTCATTATACGCGGTCGATATGCTATTATATTATGTCCATTCGTCATTATACGCGGTCGATATGCTATTATATTATGTCCATTCGTAATTATATTTTGTGCGTTCATCAATATGCGCGGTTAATGTATTGTTCTACGGGGTTAACTTATCATTACACTTTGCTTTCTTTGTGTTATCCATTATATTCGGTGAGCCAGTACATTTGGTCATCTGAGTTCATCCAAGAGCATGCCCAATGGGAGGCTCTAAGGTGGCCGTTTCCGTTTCCTGTTCGATATCACTTCCGCTGAACGCGATCATTTTAGCCAGTGGTTTTACATTGTCCCCGATCTTTTTCACTGTTCAATAAGTACGCCATCTTTGTTTTGTAAGGTTGTTGTGTGAAGTGGTGACGAGCTCAGCTCTATCAACAGTATTTGTTTCCAAAAATACTCCAAAGAAATGCAAGTATTGTCACAAAGAAATTGCCGTACGTGAATTGCAAATACACATGTGGGAATGTGTAGAGGATATCTTGTCAGATGATGAGGATCTCATGCGATAGTCGTTGGATTTGGATAATACAACTGCAGCTGTTCACCCCTCAACAGCAACTACCACTTCAGCTGTTCATCCCTCAACAGCAACTACCACTGCGGCTGTCCACCACTCAACAGCAACTACCACTGCAGCTGTTCACCCCTCAACAGCAACTACCACTGCAGCTGTTCACCCCTCAACAGCAACTACCACTTCAGCTGTCCACCACTCAACAGCAACTACCACTGCAGCTGTCCAACCCTCAACAGCAACTACCACTGCAGCTGTCCACCACTCAACAGCAACTACCACTGCAGCTGTCCACCACTCAACAGCAACTACCACTGCAGCTGTCCACCACTCAACAGCAACTACCACTTCAGCTGTCCACCCCTCAACAGCAACTACCACTTCAGCTGTTCATCCCTCAACAGCAACTACCACTGCAGCTGTCCACCACTCAACAGCAACTACCACTGCAGCTACCAACCCTTCAACAGCAACTACCACTGCAGCTACCAACCCTTCAACAGCAACTACCACTGCAGCTGCCAACCCTTCAACAGCAAGACCTGTCAACCCCTCAGTAACAATTGACTTGCCAGAAGAAAGTCTAGAGACCCTGGAAACAGTCGGTTGAAAAAGTTGTGAAGTATGTTATAGAGAAAGATATATTTAATCCTGTTGAAGTGTTAAGGTGCCTTCAAAAGTACATGGTCAATGGAAGAGAACTTGATGTTGAGCATATAGCTGAAAATCTAGAAGGAGAAACAAATTACATAATGTTTGACAGGAACGACATCCTTCAGACAGCATTTGATGAAATCACCTCCTTAACTAACCTAAGGAAAACTTTGGAGGTTGATTTTTATGGTGAGGTAAGTGTTGACTATGATAATCTTTATAGTGTCCAGTATTTCTTGCATAGATTCCTTATAAGAACTCTATCATGTACTCTGCTCTTGGAATGTTGCTTCACTCTATCAGTACTTTGAAATTATAGCCATTCCACAGTCCATACATTTACTGCATTTTCTTTTCCTCCAAACATTTTGTTATAGCAGGAAAAGTTAATTAGAAAACCTTGCATATGTAATTTTATGTAATCTTTTAGGTTGCCCAAGACTGTGGTGGACCAAGAAAAGAATTTTTTGCACTTTCTTTAAGAGAGATCAAAACTAAATATTTTGATCATGGTTTGAGGGAGATGTTAAGAGAAGATTATAAAGCAATTGGAATTATTTTTGGTAAGGATTTCTATAAAATGTTTTGCTCTTGCACGTTTTCAAGAGAAGAATATAATAATAACAATAATAACAGTGATAGCTAGTAATAATAATTTGACCAATAATACCGGCTATCATTATTGGTTAGTATTAATAGTTATTAGTAGTTAATTAGTATTGTTGTAATAGCTGTTATCACTATTGCTGTCAATGTAAATGGAAATAGACTGGATTAAGGAATAAACATCTCTAGATTTGCATGGAACCCACAAGCTCTTCTGTGCTGCTCACTAAAAGTTAAAAAATTGGCTTGAAAACAGCTAAACCACTCAGCCACATAGTGAAGTGAATAAAACAGCAGCCCAGCTGTCAATGCATTGCGCTATGAAAACATCTAATTTCATTTTTTGTATCTTTAAGGTCTTAGTATTCTTCAAAATGGGAAAATTCCAACATTTTTAGGGGAAGCTCTACTGAAGAAAGTGTTTATTGAAGAGAACAGAGACCCCTGCATACGAGAACTGCGTGAGGGTTTTGGAAAGGTTGGGATTTCTCAGGTTTGTCAAAAAATAATAATTATGAATAATAATATTATACATACAGTATTGGTCTAAATTAAAGAAGAGACATGTTCTCTGTTATTCAGAGTGGATATAGTATGACTAATAAAAGAACTGAGACAGGCAACTGGTACTGTAACTGCCTATAAAATTTTGATATAACGTTTTGGCCTTAAGCCTTCATCAGGTATTTTGGCTAAACCTTTTGCCATTTGCCTGTCTTGGTTCTTTTATTATTCAAATTATTAATTTACATTTACCAATGATGAACTACGAATCCTACAAGGTCCGCAAATTTAATTCCCTGCTGGCAGAGTCTCCTTTTCTTTTTTTCTTTTTCTTTCTTTCTTTCTTTCTTTTCTTTTTTTTATCTCTTGCTGGATCGCGAATATTATTATTATTATTATTATTATTACTATTATTATGTACAAATGGAGGAATGGGGGCAGAATGCCAGATTTTTCTAAAGCACCTTACTGAGAAATTAACCAAGAAGACAGGGGACACATATGCAAGTACTATAACATGGATTAGAACTCGATTATCTTTTGAAATAATTAAGTCAGTACACATGTGTGTCAGGGGGACAAGAACCCCTTTTTTTATGGACAATGAATTCTTGAATGACTTTAATCTTAACGCCAATGTAGCGGAAATTTAGAAATATTTAGATTTTAATAATAATTGTATAGTTTTAATATAGTATTATATCAGTGTGAAGAGCTGGACTCGTGTGTTGAGCTATTAATTTATTTTACAAATATGTTTTTATAGATAAATAAGTATATATTATATAGATTTGTTATTTTATATTCATAATCTTTTCTTTTTTTCCCCATAATTATAGCAATACTCTTATCACGTCTCATATTATAATGAATTATTAGTTAATTATTATTGTCAATAAAGTTTCATTACTATTATTATTATTATTATTATTATTATTATTATTATTATTATTATTATTACAACAACGGATCCTCCTAACTAAACGTGATTGTTGTCCAAAGATAATTCGTCTCTGTATTCTTTTTTTTTATTTATGGGCGATTCTATTCAAGAGTGAAAAAAACCCTCATCTTTCAAATAATCATATAGTCTGTTTAAAATATGGCAAAAAAAAAAAAAACAGTTTTGGGCATAAATAGTGTGACGGTTTTTTTTTTTTTGAATTCATGCCTACATTTTCCATAGTTTGAGTGCTATCACTCTATTTTTATTTATTTATTTATTTTTTTTGCATTTTGTGTGCATCATACTACATATGATAGTTAAAGTCTATGTGACTATTTCAGTAAAAAAATTATCCTCTTGACTGTTGAATAATGTTAACGGCCTTCACATACAAATCCACACCAAAATCTGGTGACATCCATTTCTCTGGGATTTCTTCAAGTAGTTGTTGCCTGTAGCTTTCGCTTATGTTGAAAGCGGGAGGGAGAATAATGGGTCTACCACACCCATTGTCACTTGCATCTTCAATTAATCCTTCAGTGCCGTTACCAACAATTTGTGCATTCTCCAATTCTATTTCCATTGGGTTTTGTAGTTGACCTGCAATCCACATTTTGATAGGTGATGACTTGGTTGTGGGCAACCTATGTTGCAACCAAGCTTTATACCTAATTGTTAGCTTCTCTTGGATTTTAGCTTTATAGACATAAAGATGATAAAATATTCTAGTCGAATATTTTTATGAAAAAGGGGTTTTCATGCCGAAACTTTCAATGAGTGGGTGGACGAGGAATTTACTGCGTCATTATTTACATAAAAGAGTACTCACACGAGATGTATATTAGTTTATTTATAGATCCTTTCACGGATTCCGACGCCATATTGTTTGGGGGGCAAGTTTACTAAGAAGCGTAAGGAAAGAGATACGTTTTTCGCAATATTTCCATTCTGACGTTACCCTGCGAGCGGAGTCTCCTTTACCCTCCCCCGAGAGAGGGAAAAGAAAGAGTCTTCTTTCCTTTCTCTCACTCGAGGGAAGGTAAATTTTCGAGACTTTTTCTGTAGATGGAGAATCCTTTGTTCAATGTTTTGTGTGGTGTTTTTGAGCCGATGGAGCCACCATAACACTGGTTCTCATAGAGACGGAGGCTTGCTTTGGGGTTTGCGACCAAGACACGCTTATGCTGGTTCAATTTGACCGTAAAAAAATCTCGATGAAAAACGTCTCTCTTCTATCAGCATTACAAAATATTATATTTTAGTCAAACCGAATCCACGGACTTTCTTCTGTCTTACAATAACTAAATCCCAAATAGTCTTCTACTCTATTCAAAGTATCCAATGTGCCCAGCGCATTTGACACGTTTTCCCATGTCAAAACCTGTTGCGATTAAAATTCTTTCAAGATATTGCAAATACCTGAAAGCACTTTAATTAAACAACAATAGAACCGTTTCGAATTCCAAATTACCGCTGTGTTTCTTAATCACAGACTCATTTGCACAGGGTTAGCCTCGAGTTTGTGCAGAATATTCACGTGTTCCAGTCAAGGTCCGTCGAGTTTCAAAGTGTTTGTATTGTTGAAGTTGTGCGTTCTTAACTTTTCTGTTGGCATTTGTGAATATTTAAACACTGATACGAGGCTAACCCTGTGTGAATGATTCTGTAATCAAGAAACGCAGCGGTAATTTGGAATTCGAAACTGGTCTATTGACACATTCGATGTAACCTGTGTGCCTAGCTTGTTCCAGAAACAAACAAATAAAATTCACTACAAAAATGGTTGCCATTACCTCGTAGAAATCAATGAATCCTACCAAATCATGATTGAAACGTTGGTCAAATGTTTTCCAGTATCGATAAAAAGTCGTAAGCAGTCGCAAACAGAGCAACCAAGTTGACAAGCCTGTACGCGGGACTTCGGATAACATCGGCTATCCTCGCCAAGCGCCGCTAGCTGTGCACGTGGGATCCGTAAGTAATCCGAAGTTTTACAACCCTTAACACCGGGATGAACTTTGTCATTTAACTATTTTTTTCGCTATTCAAATAGGATATGAAGTATATAAGGGTAAACTCGATAGCACAGTGTCTACTGCTTATTAATATGCAGTAGACACAAAAATACTAAAGCAATTATTCGACTTAGGCTCAGTGACTATTGGGTCATTTGTTCATGTGTCCATCTGTCCATCGGTTCATTTGTTCATCGGTTCATTTGTTCATTTCTTCAAAACATACAAATCTGTAAGATTAAGTACATCAATAACCTAAATCAGATCAGAAAGTAATCGTGCATTTAAATAGAAAAAAGCTATAGCAAAAAAACGTAACTTGGAGAATCCGGGTATCGATCCCGGTACCTCTCGCATGCTAAGCAAGCGCTCTACCATTTGAGCTAACCCCCCTCGTTCTCCTAAGTTGCTCATGTTAGTTACGCTACTATCACGTTACTCTACTTAAAGGGTTGCATATTGTACAACTGTTTAATCGATATCACTCGAGAGGATGGTCAAATGTATAGATGCAACCATCCTTAGGTAAAACAGACATGAGATCGGTTGTTAAAAAGTCCTTAAACCATATACTAAAAAAACCTTGGAACCTCAAAATCCAAATGCATTATTTGTGTTTATCATACGGGACACTTATTCCCATGTATCGATCGAATTATGACCGCTTTCACTTGAATTGCTGAAAATATATTTAAAAAATATGCCAAATATTTTTATTTTATTTTATTTTACTTATAGCCAACTCTTAGGTTATCAATAGCTAGTGGGTTAAAGAAAAGAGACTACAAAATGTATCGCTGAATAAAAAGAGATCAAATAAGAGAAGCTAGGAATCTACTACAGGTTTTCCCCAATCACAACACGAAGCACGAGTTTTTGAACTTACTTCTCAGTCTCATTACAATTTCTTTGTTCCTGAATCTCCTTGTATTCATTTATTTTTATTTAATATACGTAGAACAGTTGTATGGGGAAAAATTAATAAAATATAGATCTAACCCAACTTTGTCAGCAAATTCCTCTTTGCCATAGTTGGTGAATCACTAGACAATCACGCAAAGGGTCCCAGCTTCGAGACATGGTAAGTCCAAGGTAAAAAGAAAAAGTTAATTGCGTAAGTAGATAGAAGTATATGAAATAAGTAATGGAGAGGAGAGAGGAAAAGAAATGAGGCAAATGGGTGGAAAGTGGATGAGAAAGTCTTAATTCTAGCTATTTTGAGACACCCACGACAAATATGAAGAGTAAAAATATTTTAGCACTAGTGAGTGAGTGAGTGATCAGTGTCTTGATCCGTTTTTGATCAAGTATCAAAGTGCGTGCACGTAACTACAATGCAATATCGCCATTGCTCATTGAATTCATGATTTATTAATGAACACTCGGGTTTCAATCATTTGATTATTATGATATCTAAAAATGCTAAAATATTTATGAAATTGAAAAAAGTCCCGGCATTTTGACCTTGTGAAGTTGTGAGGTCCATATGAAGGAATGTATGGAGTTTGATTACACAATCATCGCGTCTGCGAAGTAAAATTCAAATTTTGTTCTTTGTCAATCACAAAATGTACACTCGGTTATTGCGTCATTTGTTTATGTGTTCATATATTCATTTGTCCATCGGTCCATCGGTCCATCGGTCCATCGGTCCATCGGTCCATCGGTCCATCGGTCCATCTGTTCATCTGTCCATATGTCCATCTGTGCATCTGTGCATCTGTTCATTTGTCCATCTGTCCAATAATTTCATCTGTCCATCTGTCCATCTGTCCATCTGTTCATCTGTTCAGCTGTTCATTTGTATTTGTTCATCTGTCCATCTGTTCATTTGTATTTGTCCATCTGTCTATCGGCCCATCTGTCCATAGGTCCATCTGTTCATTTGTATTTGATCATCTGTTCGTCTGTTCATCTGTTCGTCTGTTCGTCTGTTCATCTGTTCATCTATTCGTCTGTTCATCTGTTCGTCTTTTCATCTGTTCATCTGTAAGATTAAGTACTTCAATAACCTATATCAGATCAGAAAGTAATCGTGCATTTAAATAGAAACAAGAGCCAAAATGGCTTCACGGTCAGGCCTATGTTGTATTAAGATTTAGGTCAGTGATATTGGGAAGATTTGCATTCAAGTTTTGGACAGTAGAGGAGTACCGTTTGTAGTATATTTGATATACTGAAAATTTAATTATGCAAATGCTGCATAAACTAAAATAATCCACCCACTAATTTACATCTAACCTATATATAACCCCTTATTGAAATATATCTATATGTATATCTATGTGTATATACCGCACCCATCCAACCCACTAATGAAAAAACTGGTACTAACAGAGAAAAAAGAAAGAAATAAAAATGATAAGTTACAAGCCACCCAATCTGCTCACCAATGTACATGTAACCCTATTATTTATTTAAAGGAGAACCCCACACTCGATCCATGGCTTACTCAATTAAAAGTTTATTATATACTTATCTTTTCTACAAAGCCTTGACTCCATAGCATCAAGTACAGCAGAGAAATAATTTACGAAAGACACGAAAAATCCGAGCATGGCGGTCGCAATTTTGAATTGCCTTCTGAACGCGCAACATACTACTGGTCAGCGGCGTGTGACGTCACTGCGCGGTCTATCAACTTTCGACAGTCAATATTTGTTGATTGTTGGACAAATATTGACTTTCTGTGTTTTTTTTTTGCTTGTTTTACGAGCCAAAACTTCAAAACATTAACGATGAGTAGTAGTTCTTCTAGCGATTCGAGTTCGGGAAGCGATTTTGGCGATTATTTTGAAGAAATTGAACAGCAGGAAGGACTTATTCAAGGTTTCATGTTCGAACCAAGACGCATCGTGGACGATTCCTCAGAGTCGGATATCTCGTCAGATTCATCAAACTCTGCAACTCACGACAACCGTTTGCAAAATTCAGATTGGTAAGCACTTTGAAGCATTTATTGCACTGATTTTCGAGTTCAAGATGAAGTTTACTTTACATTTTTTGTCAATTTATTCACCAAGGTGTCAATGCGATAATTGTCAAATAATGGATAGAGAAGTCGAGTGTCTTTGCTGCCGTGAAATCCCGCAGATTATGGAAAAAAAACCGTCAAGTCGTTGAAGAGGAACATCTTGCTGAGCCACTGCGCTGCATAACGGACAATCCAGGATTTAAAGCTGTGTGTCTGAACCGTTGGGTTTTGGAAGCTGCCTGGTTTCACTATCGTCAGCAATATGGTGCCGTTCACACTCCAGAGCACAAAAGGAATCGACACGTAGCATATCGTCAGTTAGTGAGATGGTGTTGGGGTGTCTTAGGAAAAGAAATTCGAGTGGTTTTACCTTCATGTGCCGTGATGTGCATCCGTGCTCACTTTCCTCCACCTGGTCTTGAAGATGACTTCGAATTCTCTGGTTTTCACTATCCAGACGAGTAGAATGATCTGAAATAGAATCTGAAATAGAATTGTTCTTACAATATATTGTTGTTTATTTGTTTGATTCTTTGTATTGCCTATGAAAAATTACACGGTTGTTGTTTACATTGCAGTATAGTTTCCCCATCAGACCGCCTGGATCTCTAATGATGATTATTTATTACATTACTATGAATGTTCATTGGTTCTTTTTGATTTTATTTATTTTGCAGTTAGCTTGTGATTCGAGAAAAAGCAGATTATCACACTTTATACTGACCAGTCATTTTTTATTTCCTTTTCTCTTTTTTGTCGTTAGATTGCTAATTTTCTCCTTTGGTGGTTCTATGGTTGCAACCTCCTTTGAAATATGTTCAGGTACATGTGTTTTTGATAGTGTTTTGTTAGTCTTGTGGGATTCTGCTATTTCATCCATCATGTTGACAAATGAAAATGGCACAATGTTATAATGTTGACATGTATTTTGTTCAGAGCACTGCTATGATAGCATATGTTGTCATAAACATCAATGCTACCAGATTACTACACACCATACTTAAATTACATTGTAACTAGTGTACTAATAAATAAAGTTGATTGATTGATTGATACTTACCATTAGATTGAGATTTTTCCTTTTTCTTTTTGATCATTCGAGATATATGCTTCTTCACGACTTCCTCCTTTGGTGGTCTTTCGACAGTGGCGATGTTCTTTGGAATGTGTTCAGGTACTTGTATTTTTGGCAGTGTTTTCTTATTCTTGTGACATTCAGCTATTTCATCCACCATGACGTTTACAAATGAATATGACTTCTGTGTTAGCACTGGCTTAGCGACCCAGGTTTTTCTTGTCTTTGGAAAAACCACACGATATCGGCCTTCTCCTTTCTTAGTAATTGCTTGTTCTCGATTGCTGTTGTTGTTATGATCAATAATGGCCAGTTGGGTTCTGCCAACCATTCCCTGGTATGAGAAGTGCTTTCTCTTGGGTGCATACTTTAGTAGTAGAGAATGGAAAACTTCCAGATTTCCAGTGTGATGACATTCAGTAAGCTTAACAATGTCCTTTAGAAACTTCTGATTACAGATGACTTCTTCTAGTGCTACGTGAGCAGGTGACCCTGGCTTTAACCAATTAATTTCTTTGCGTTCTCGTCTAGATAGCTTCTGATGCTTGCAAGATACAGTGGTTTTACCTTCTTTCCAGGTATGTTTGTCACAAATATGGTTGGTGATCGACACCCAGTTACTAACAAGAACTTTGGGGTCTTGGTTACAGGTTTGCACACTCCACCATAAATGATTGTTGATCGATTTAATCCAAGACTCTAGATCTTTATTTGACTTGAGTTTCGCTTTTTTTGACAGCTTCTTTGTCACCCATTTGGATAGATGCCAAACATCATATTGGTGCTTGATAGTAGGGTAGTTTTGCTGCAGTTTTGCCGTTACTTGAGTGTGACGGTCAGTAGTTAAGGAGCGTATTGAGACTTTGTTGTTAAGTAAATTATCTAGTGTTCTTTTGCAACCTTCGTATTCCATGGCATTTGACGATGACACTTCTGAGACATGGACTAATGCAAAATCGACTATCTTCCCTGAATCTTCATCCATCATGCTGTATGTACCATATTTAGCATTATGGCCTGGACTGTCAGCTCTCCCATCACCGCATAAATCAACAGGAGTATTACGTTTCTTTACATCATTTATCACAGATAGCTGTTGCTGTTGGTATTGCTTATTTATTGCTGGTAATACAAACTTGTCTTGGGTGCTGTAAAATGATGATTCACTTATGAACTTTAATTTTAGAGCTTTAGCAAAACTAGAAAATTCTTGAAATGTTCCACCAGTGCATATAATAGCAGCTGGTATTTGTACATTTCCAGCAGGTACATTATTGCTCATGTAGGGTTGGGAAGTCCAGGTGAGTTCATGATGCTGTAGACATAATGTATGCATGGCCACCATACTACCACTTGTTATTTTTTTCACTTCACTAACTGGTGACAAACACATGTGACAGAAATGAAAAAGCTTGTCAAGTTCACTTTCATATACTATGAATTTGAGGTCATCACCAATATTGTTGTCCTCTGAAATTTCTGAGTATTCACTGCTTTCATCTGAGCTGTCATAGTTGTAATCATTGTCAGAAACTTCATCTGAAGATGTTTCCAGGTCAGACATGTCACAATCAACAACATTAGTACAAGGGAGTTGTCTTTCCTGTTCCATTCCAGTTGATGCAGTACTAGTAGAGGGTGCTTGGCAGTAGCTATGATCAAGAAGGGTATTTGTTTGACTATGAATTAAAGAATTTGTCTCAAAATCTACAACTGGAGAGGTCTGCTGATGGACTAAACTATTATTTCTTTTTTTAGATGGTTTCAGTGTCTGAGTTCCTATAGTACGATGATAAATACCACAACAATCTGAAGAGGAATATTGTGTACTGGCATCAACAGTTGTTTTGCTGTTCTGTGGTGTTATAGTTAAAGTGTCTTCTGGTTGTACAGTGTCAAGATGGACATTACTTGATGCAATTAATTGGACGAGTTCCTTGAAATACAAATAAACAAAGAAAGATAGTACATTTTCATGAAACAATTTATTATGTCAAATACTACTTTATTTGCTTGTGGAAGTATTTTTCAAGGTTGATAGTCGTTTCAGTGCGGGGTTTTAACTAAATACTACTCTTTTTCTGCAAACTTCAAAAAAAAAAAAAAAAAAAAAAAAAGAGAGAAAATATAAATAAATTGACCCACCTCTTGCTTGTCTTGTTTGTTCCGTCTTTGAATGGAAAATTGGCGTTGTCTTTTCTCTTTTTTGTGTTTGAAAATAGTAGGGACAGACTCAGACTTCAGCATTTTTTTTTCTTTTTGACCTATCAGATGTTTAAATGATTTTTCAAAGCATTCTGGCATGAAGTGTTCGCTACAGACGTAGCATGACTCGCGTTTTGGTGGATTTTTTCTTCTTACTTTTTCCAGCCATATTTTTGCAATTTTTTTGTCTTTTGGAATTCTGTGAAAGGAAATTTCTTTTCCCTGTATTGTTTTGGAACCATTGAAACAACCAGGCACCATACAATGAGGCATAGTTTTTAAAAAAGGAGTGAAAAAATTAGTAAACAAAGCCGTGTAGAGAGTGTTTTTGTTGAATTTCGCGCGAAAGTGCAGACCGCGCAGTGACGTCACACGCCGCTGACCAGTAGTATGTTGCGCGTTCAGAAGGCAATTCAAAATGGCGACCGCCATGCTCGGATTTTTCGTGTCTTTCGTAAATTATTTCTCTGCTGTACTTGATGCTATGGAGTCAAGGCTTTGTAGAAAAGATAAGTATATAATAAACTTTTAATTGAGTAAGCCATGGATCGAGTGTGGGGTTCTCCTTTAAATGTAATCTCTAACACTATATTGTAAGTACTACACTGTATGTACTGTACTACAATACTGTACTCTACTGTACTACTATTGTGAGCTGTACTGCTACAGTGTACTGTACCGCACAAGTATACTTTACCATACTGAACTATGCTCTTCCACTACACTACACCATAGTAGGACCTAAAATTTCACAATATCAATACTGCCAAATGTTGCTCAATGTTGCTCAATGCCGCCCAACATTTTGACAATGTTTCTACAAAATTAGCGAATAACACCTAATGGTGCCTAATGCATATGGCGACTGTGGACCCCAAAGTAGGCCTACAAGAAGAAAATGAAATATGTGTAGTACAGACTTTTTCAAGTTACTCTTTTGTTTTTGGGATTCTGTGGAAGGGGACTCTCTTTTATGAAACAGGAAACTGAAAAAGAAAAGAAAAGGAGTTGAGAAATTTGACTAATTCTTGCACCCAGAGTGTGCACTTTTGGGAAAGGGATCAATGATAAAGCATAGATGGGAAAGGGATAAAGTACGAAACAGATAGGAAAGGGATAAATGATAGAACATAGATGGGAAAGAGATAAATGATAGGGTCTTATCGACACACCTAATCCATTTGCCGATACTCCTTGTTATAGATTTATAGATTGATTTATTCGTGCTCTCGCTAGTACAAGTTCTGAATCACTGTTTATAAACTAGATTATTATATATCAGAGTACAGTCACGTGATCAGTATGACATTAACAATCAGATATATGACATCTCTCTTTTTCTAAAGGTTATCAATAAGAGATGATAGAATATGAAATTTGAGTATACGGTTTTAATATGGTTAAATCACGTAGTAATCAAGTCATAATAAACAAACCCATGATAATAGATAAATGTTCAATTGTTCAAGGAATGTCTAAAATTTAACATACAATTCGCTAGTTGTCAAATCCGTAACGTTTCACTGGTTTGACAATCCTTCCAGATCGCCGCGTTGTGGGTACACATGCATCTGTATTCGTAGGAGGACTCGTGTCGTCCTGTTTGTTCTCTATAGCTAATTCAGCTTGTTCAAGATTTTCCGTCGGTGTTGAATCGGGTTCTGTAGAGAGTGGTGTAGGTAGCTCTTTGGTTTTCATGATGTGCTTTCTATTTCTTCCATATTCTGCACCATCGGCTGTTTGAAGTATATAGCTCCTTGGGGTATGGTGAGAATCCACAATTGTAGCGGGTTTCCAGATAGGTGATTCAGGAGTTTGCTTGAATCTTACGGTGTCCCCTTTTTTTAGGCTCTCTAAGGGTTTTGCTGACCTGTCATAGTAGAATTTCTGAGTCACCCGATCATCTTTCCTCTTCATGATGAACTCCTGGTGGTCGATCAGTTTAGGAGTTAGTGTTGAAGGTTTTGCCAGGATATCGGAGCGTAATTTTCTGCCCATTAGTGCTTGTGATGGCGTGACTCCATTAATGGGAGTGTTCCTGTAGTCAAGCAGAGCCAGATACGGGTCTTGACCACTTAGCAGCGTTTTGTTTAGAATAGCCTTTGCTGTTTGTACTGCTCTTTCGTGCATCCCGCCCGATTGCGGGTAGTGGGGGCTTGTTGTAGTGTGAGTAAACCTGTAGTCTGATGCGAATTTAGTGAACTCTTGGGACGCGTATTGTGGACCGTTGTCTGATGCGATTTCTTCGGGAATTCCGTGTCTACTGAATATAGATTTGCATTTGTTGATGAATGTTCGCGATTTAATGTCACGCAATTCAGCAATTTCAGGAAAACGGCTGTAGTAATCAACAATTACTATGTGAGGTTTACCCTTCCATTCAAATAGATCAGTCGCGACCCTTTGCCATGGCCGCTTGGGAAGCTCGTGTGGTAATAATGGTTCCTTACAGTTAGTCCTCCTTTGCTCCAAGCATGTGGGACATTGCGATATCATATCCTCAATTTCTTTGCTCATCCCAGGCCAAAATATGCATTCACGTGCTTGGCGCTTTGTCTTGTTTAGGCCCTGGTGTGCGCGGTGTACCTTAGCCAGTGTTTCTGATCTCAGTTTCGCGGGAATAAGCACATTGTGTGCCTTAAAGACAAGTCCATCTTGTTCAGTTAATTCGTGTCTGTAAGGGTAATATTCTCGAATTTCCAATGGTACCAGATGTCGATTCTCCGGCCAGCCATTCCTTATTTGATTGATCAATATTTGCGTCGTTTCATCTGTGTTTTTTTCATTTCGAATCTCGTTCAGCTTGCGATCCGTCACGTAGCTCTCCGTAGACATTAGATGTATGAACTTTTCGGAATCCATTTCTTTCTCGAACTCTTCGTTTAGTACGGTAAGTAGGAAATGCCCGTGATAACGCGTCTGCCAGGTACATTTCAGTCCCTTTCTTGTATACGAGAGTTATATCGTAAGCTTGGAGTTGCATTAGTATCTTTTGCAACCTTGATGGCGCCTGTGATAACGGCTTCGTGAATATTGCTTCTAATGGCTTGTGATCAGATTCAACAAGGACAGATTTTCCGTAAATAAATTGGTGGAAGCGTTTGCAGCCGAATAATACTGCTAGCAGCTCCTTTTCAATTTGCGCATATCGTTTCTGAGTTTCGTTTAATGCCTTTGAAGCATAAGCCACAGGACCATTGTCCTGGATGAGTGCTGCACCGAGCCCATTCTGCGAGGCGTCAACTTGCAAAGTGACAGGTTTAGACACGTCATAGTAGCGTAGAGTTTCCGGTTGCGTGAGCAGAGCCTTGAGATCCGAAAACGCTTGATCATGTATTTCTATCCAATGAAATTCTGTATCCTTCTTGAGCAGTTCCCTGAGTGGTATAGTTACCTCAGAAATATGGGGTGCAAACTTCGCCACCAAATTGACCATGCCTAGAAGACGTTGAATGTCTTGTTTGCTTTCCGGTTTAGTATACTCGGTAATTGCCTTTATCTTGTTGTTGTCTGGTCTTAGGCCATCCTGTGTTAGTGTTACGCCAAGATAGGTTATCTCCTGGCGCCGAAGTTCAAACTTGTCAATGCCCAGTGTGAGGTTGATTTCCTTCACCCGGTTAAGAACTCTTTCGAGGCGCGCGTCGTGCTCCTCTATTGTACGACCCCAGACCAGAATGTCGTCGATGTCTGTTTCGCATCCCTCTATGTCGTTGAACTTTTCATTGAGGGTTCGATGGAAGACTTCTTGAGCAAAGATAACGCCAAAAGAGACGACAGAAAATCTATATCTCCCGAAGGGCGCGTTGAGGGTTGTCCTTTCTCAGCTACCTTGTCGACGTTATGGAATGTGTTCATATAAAGTTCATATTCTTACAGGTTTCGCATCCAAGGAGTGATTTTCGTTGTTCCACAACTTGAAACTCTAGAACTTGTTTGTTATTTTTGTTACGACACTGGAGATAGCACTTGCCCAGTACAGGTATTCTGTGGCCGCCATATGCTGTTAACTTTGCGTTACTTGCTCTGAGCTTCTGTTTTCTTTGATGCTTAGGGACCGCATTATTAAAATCATCCTTAGTAAGGATATTTATCTCAGCTCCAGAGTCTAGCTTGGTCATTATAGACTTCTCGTTTATTTTCAGTTTGCCATATTCCTCGCTTTTGCCGTTGCTTTCGCAGCAGTCAATTACCATATCCACGCCGTGATCGGGGCTTGATTCATTGCTCGAGTATTCAAGGTCTTGTACCTTTTTCGATCGGCAGAATTCCTTGAAATGGCCTAATTTATGACAGGAATTACAGCTTTTGTTGTATGCAAAGCATGCTTTCGGTGGGTGCACTCTGCCACAGTTTCCACAATTCTTGTTTCGTTTTGAGTCTCCATATTGTTGCCCATGCTGCCTGTTGTTTAGATTGGTGTTTTGTTCCCTTGTGTTTCAGGGCATCCACACTAGTTGGCTTGTCGTCACTGATAGATCTCATTTGCTCTTTCGAAGCCTCGGCAAATGTCCATGGCTTTCTGTAGCGTTAGGTCAGTCTCGCGGAGTAGGCGTTCCTTTAAGCTTTGCATGCGAACACCGCACACAATCCTATCGCGGATTAGTCCTTCTTCCAGAGTGGAAAACTCACAAGTCGAAGCAAGTGTTCGAAGGACAGTAACGTACTGATCTATCTTTTCCCCTTCTTCTTGATTTCGTTTATTGAATTTTTGGCGGTTCGTAAGTCACGTTCTTGCGAGGGTTGCAGTACTTCTGGAAGGCAGTAATCAAATCAGTAGTTTTTCTGGTCCAGACCGTGTCCCCATCTGTATCAGTGGTTGTCTCGGGCCTGTCGAAACTGAACGTTTTGTAAATCTCTCGACCCTGCTCCCCAATGCATAAAAGAAAGTACGAGCATTTCTCTTCCTCAGACTTTGTCCTCAACTCTGTCTTCTCGAATAGCTTCCAATGCTCCTCGAAGCGCCTCCAGGCTTCGCTAACGTTCCCTTCGAATGATGGTGGTTTGGGGGCTGCCCATTGTAGTCCCGCCATTGCTCTTTGGAGTTCTCAGAATCCCACTTCTGACGCCATGTTATAGATTTATAGATTGATTTATTCGTGCTCTCGCTAGTTCACTGTTTACAAACTAGATCATTATATATCAGAGTACAGTCACGTAATCAGTATGACATTAACAATCAGATATATGACACTCCTTGGCCATAGAAGGTTAAGAGCTATTTATCCTTTGGCAGATCTGGCCGGGAGAGAGGGGACGGAACGTCCGAGCGGCTCAGCAGATTCGAACTAAGTGAGTAATCTAATCGATTATCATATATTGGCAACGTGAGACCGCTGAGGATAGAACTAATTTTAGCCCCAGTCAAAGCTACGAAATATGTGCTGACAAGAAATCAAAGAAAATAATTACTAGACCAGTGCTTTAACCACTGAGCTACATAATCACTACTTTGAAGTTTCCATCATAAGAATCGTTATTAGAAGGGGAATTTCTTACTAATACCCTTTCGAAATAGGAAAAACATTTACAAAAATATTGCAATAGCGATGCAAACTATTTAAAACGTGGATAAGCTGGGTGAGTTTTGCTTCAAGGGCGCTTCATAGAACAGTGTGCGACCGAAGTTGTTTCACTTTGATCAAAATGAGTGTTCATCCCTAGTTTAGTGTAGACTAGTCAGGCTCTATAACAACATCAAGCACATTTATGTGTTAGCAGTCTTATGAACATAGCGTGACGTGAATTCTACATCAATTTTACTGAGGGAAAATAACTGACAAATGTAAGCTTTTCCGTGCCAGTAAAATCTTGTTAAACCAGTCAAGGGATGATGGTATTCCACCACATTTGCATGCTGCAGGTTCTCATGGGAGGCGTCAATTTCCTTGTTGAGCAAGGTAGAGTTTCGAATGATCCACGCTCGACTTGATTTTAACAAGTACCTTATTTCTCGTTCTCGCTAACCTTCTCTGAGAAGTAAGTACTCTGCAGAGGTACATCAATAGCGCAGCGTTCTGATTCTAAAAATAGCTTTAACATTCAAACAAACAAACAGACAAATATTGCATAACCGATTTTGTTGTTTTCATTTAAAGTTACAATAATAACCCATTTAAAGTAAGATCAACTGCGATCGCCTATGAACATTATCTGCTGAAAATAAACTTGTAAGTTTGTTTGTCTGAATTTCACCTTTGTCTTCGTTTTTACGACGTAACGGTTGCGCTGCGCTATAGCCTAGATCACATCAAAGTGATCATGCGCTTAAATAGAAAAAACCTTTACCTTTTACCTCTCTCAAGCAAAGCGAACGCTCTACCATTTGAGCTAATCCCCCTTGTTCTTCAAATTTAATCACGTTAGTCACGGTATTATCACAGTGCTCTCAGGGTTGGATATTGTATCAATGTTTAATCGATATCACTCGAGAGATGTTCAAATATATAGATACAAGTATCTTTAGCTAAAAAAGACATGAGGTCGGGTGTTAAAAGATAAGACCTTGAACCACATACTAAAAGTACTTAGAACCTCAAAAAAACAAATGCATTATTTTTTTAATAAGGCACACTAATAGGCCCTTTGCAGCTCAGTAATCACGTGCTGATCAATTCACTGAGAGCAAATGAATGAACATCTTATTTCCCATGGGTGAAATATATTGGTGAGCAAACAAACTTTCTACAACCTGTTTCGAGAGATCGTAATAAAACTGCATTTCGTTACACACTTACTTTTCATTCAGTTCTTTACAGTAGTTAAAACGAAACACCAATTTAAAATAAAAACTTTTTTTCTCACCAGTACAGACACGTGACCGTTAACTGCAAAGGGTATATTCCCCATGTATCGCTCGAATCCTCATGCTCGGTGGAAACATTATTCAAAAACATTTTCCACACCGGGAATCGAATCTGGGCCACGGGACACGAAAATCAAAAGGAGATTAAAATGTTCCTATTATTCGGCAGATTCTCACACCAAAAAACGTGACTGGATAAATTATAAAACATATATGGGAAAGGGATAAATGATAAAACATAGATGGGAAAAGGATAAATGATAGAACATAGATGGGAAAAGGATAAATAATAGAACATAAATGGGAAAACAATAAATGACACGAATTATCATATCAGGCCTTGCTGATGCGCGCTAACAAACCCTTTATATGATAGTTGTTCACAAACGCGCGCTCTGATTGGCCGAAAAGCTATGTTTTATCAGAGTATAGAAACATAGATATGACGTCAAAACCATAACAAGGAATACATGATAGAACATAGATGGGAAAGGGATAAAGTACAAAACATAGATGGGAAAGGAATAAATGATAAAACATGGATGAAAAAAGGGATAAATGATAAAACATAGATGGGAAAGGAATAATTGATAAAACATGGATGGGAAAGGGATAAATAGTAGAACAAAATTGGGAAAACAATGACAAATTATCATATGAGGCCTTGCTGATGCGCTATAACAAACCCTGTATATAATAGATTTTCACGAACGCACTCTCTGATTGGCTGAAAAGCTATGGTTTATCAGAGTATAGAAACATAGATATGCAAAATTAAACAGAGAAATTACGTCACAGGAATTCGGCTTTTCAATTTAAAGCATTTTCACATTTAAAATTTAAAATACTCATTTATTTTTTTAAAGAATTATGTCGTTCCTCTAAAAAAGGAAAATATTTCGTTTTGAAGCACATTTGCTGGTATGTTATGAGAGAGAATTAATGTTTTTACAGACTAAGCTAGACATCAGTTTTCTAATTACTATTTCTTATCGTATGAAAACAAGATAAAGAACGATCAATTAGTTATTAAAAACATCGATATAAGATTTCAGTAAGGCTACCATCACGCACAAGTATAGATGATGGTATGCTTTGAATTTACAAGTAAACCTCTTAGCTCCTCCTATTAGCAGCATGTACACCTCCGGTTACACCCTAAACACTCTTTACCCCTTTGCTTAGTTATTTTAGCACCATTCTTTTAAATCTTATGATATGGATATCCCTCGTAGACCTTTCTATATATTTACCATATATTCATAAATTAGCTTTAGTTTAAGCTATGTTTAGTTCTAAGATTTTCACTCGTATTATTCTTTAATAAGATATCACACTTAGGAATTTTTAAATTAAAATATTTCCTTTAGCCAATCAAGACTCAGCGATAATATCATATTGACTGTAGGCTGACACATGTCATGAAGTTGTTATAAATAGAGCTCATGTAACTAGTTTAGTTAGAACTGGAGAACTGAAGAAGAGAAGTAGAATAAAGATCCCGTAGCTCGTACCGAGAGCGGTCGTCCCATAACAGGTACTACATTTCGACGAGTAAAGCTTTCTTTCGTTTGTGCTGCGACTATAAGAATGACCTTATTTCGCTAAACTAGAAGCTTTTTGCTTGACAGTGATGGTGTTAGAGAAGTCAAAAAATAATTTTAAAATGTTTTCGCATAGTCTAACAAGAATGAATAAATCTATTTTAAGAAACTTCAGGTTACTTTACAAACTACCATCGTCAATTTTACGCTAATTTACGGTATTTTTTTTACCGTAATTTGTTTTCCAATAGGCCCACAGGAAGCCCAATCTCATATAACAGGACGATTTATAAGGCAATGTATGGGAAATTACTCTTTAGCTTATAACTCTGTGAAAAATAAAGAAAATAAATCCAAACCTTCATGTGGTGTTCCTTGTGTTTTTATTGTTGTCTGGTAGCGATTTCAGGACGATTTGGTGGATTTTAGCTGAAATCGCTACCAGAAATCGCTACCAGACAACAATTAAGAAAGATTACAAAAATAATAAAAAATGGTAAAAAAGATGGATGGGAAAATGAGAAATGGATAAAACAAAGATATCAATATAGTGGTAGAAATGTATATTTAAAAAAATTATAATATATTATTAGAATGTATAATCTGATCACCGCAGCCAGTCAAACTCGTTAGGGCCAGCATAGCTCTAAAACTTTAGCAAGAATTTATTTGGTTTGCATGGTTTACTTTCCCATGTTAATGAAAATAAAATTGTCTTATAATCGTTGTAGTGCGTTTGGAAAAAGATATTTTGGAGTCGTTTGTCGGAAATATTTTATTTTCACTCCGAAAAATGTTACAAAGTCACTATCAATCATGAATCAATACCCTCCCCTCCCCCGTGGTGTTGGTTTGTGTTGACATGTAAACGAGGCAGTCACATGGTATCAGAGGAGCAGTGGACGAGAAAAGTTGTTGTGTGAGTATTTTCTGACTAAAAATTCTTCTTTTCTTCCTCAAATATGGATCTTTACGGGCTCAAACTGCATCCTAAAGGTAAATTACTTTTAATATTAGCCATTTATTTTTTAATTTATTTATTTAGAGCGATATCTTAGAGTTGAACTGACCGTAAAGGGTTCGTTTGCTTGTCGCCATGTTTTGGCGGGATTCATTCTCAACAATTTAGCTCGAAGTTGAACGATTTATTGCTTGAAAAAACTTAAATAACCCAAATGAATTATGCTTTAATGCTTCTTTGGTAATTTAGCAACGTTCTATGGTGAATTATCTATATTTTGTGCGATTTTGTTGGATTTTACGGCCTCGTCAAACAGACTATTGAAGTCAGTTTTCGTTCGGCGTTTGATTTTTGTTTGCGCTTGGAATCTTGAATGAACTTCGAGTCAGACTAAAATACGTAATAAATACAAGTGATTATGAGAATAAGAGATATCAGATTTCTCCAAATCTAAAGATTAATGCAAATCCCTTGTGATCGTAGGGTGTGAACTCGCCTAAAGTTCGTTTTGAAAGGATAAAATATAAACTTTAGTCGATCAAAGTTAGAAAGAACTGCTGCCCATGACTCTTCACCTTGACCTTCAGTGGGAGTGAAGGGTTAAATGAATTATTTTTGAAGATTAAAATTTGCTATGAGATTAAAATTTCCTTGAAGGTAAAAAATATGTTTTGGTTGAAATACATGTATTTTATTTGGATGCCAACAGACTTCAGTACTTGATAATAGGTGAAAACACCTAGTATGTTATAGTGTATATCAGGGCTGGCTTGTTTCATTCCTAGATTTAAGTTTATGTTTAAGTAAAAGCATTTGAAATATTAGAATTTCATTTTTTGTGCCATTTTTCCAGGTTTAAATGTAAGGAAAAATCGTGAAATGGGCATTCTTTAGTAACATTTTGGAGCTGCACAAAGAGGTTGGTACCTAGCACTTGTGATATCATTTACAGGACTTGTTTATCAACAATTGCAAAGGTTTTTCCTAGCACAAAAGAGTATGTTAAACAAAATAGTGGTAGAAAAACATTTAAATTACTACACAATAGTATTTTCATGTGCGAGTAAATATTGCTATCATAGTTTTGGGTCAAATCCAATCATGAGGCTTTTTGATCACGGGTATGTAATTAGCCAATGACAAGAGAAAGTAGGAGTTAAAACATTCCACCATGTGGATAGTGCCCCCAGTTCAGGGGAAAGCATAAATGTTAGTAAAGTTTTGTGTAATTTTGTGGCTGCATATATGTGCTAGAAAAGATCATCATTTATTTGACTGTGAGAACGGCTCTCTCTGGTTGGTTGTAAACAACCTTTACATGTTTACGTTCAAATTGAAGGCATCGTTCCAGGGTCGTCAATAACATTTTTGGTAAGTGGTTGTGAAATTGAAATCACTGGAGCATGTAATCGAGGCATACTTGTCAACAGTCTCACTCTTCTCACAAAAATTCAAGATGGCAGACAACATAGTTTCGATTGCGTTGCAGTTTTTGTAGTACACAACAAAGATTGGGTTAAAATTTATTTTATTCACACATTTTGCTAGTTTAAAGAACTTTAATCAAGATTTACAATTACATTGGGAAGTGGCTGAGTAGGTGGCTGAGTTAGTGAGAGAAATGGGAATTGGCTGAGTAGGCAGTTGAATTAGCAAGAGTAGGCGGCAGAGTTGCTGGCTTCTATTGAAAACTCTGTCGTTCATTGGTTATTTCTTAATTTTTAATGAAAATTTGTTTTCAAAATTTCTGTTCAAATGTAACGTCCATGATCAAAGAATTACCCTGATATAGATTTGTTATTTTTATGAAGAAACGAAATGCTGATGTTATATGTGGGATATATTTCTAGCACTTGTAGACGCTGTGGGGGCCCACTCTGCATGCGCACACTAGCACATAGTTTTATCTTCGAATTATTCATAAGCGTTTTTAAATAGATCTTCTTCCAATTATACTCTATGCTTGACTCAGTTGACTCTATTGAAGTTGTAGTCGAAGTCGTCTTTTGTATTAATTGAAGTTCAGACAATTAATTGTCATCACAGAATTCGCTTGCAAACTCAACAAAATTGCAAAGAACTAGGTGTTAAAAGGAAAATAAAAAGGACTCATCTTACTATATTAAATGAGCATTTAAAATATTAAATCGAGCGAAATATTGTGAATCCTTTTAGAATGTCAACAAGCATAAGGAGGGCACAGGAAGACCAATCTTCGAAAAGTGCAACAGGTATCCAAAGTTTGCCAAAGGGCGTTTGATTGTGTTTTGTAGCAATTTGACTACTTGCTTAAAGAAGTATAACCATGCCTCCCATGGGAAGAAGTTTTCGCACAAAGTTGTCTCTGCAATGAATGAGCTGTCTCAATGGACTGCTGGGAGTACTCTCTCAGGCTACCAAGCTGCCTCAACAACATACTGGAATGCTCTATGGTCATATGGCCATAGCCCCCTGTCCCAAGTGATGGCCCAAACATCTCTCGCAGCAGAAATCCCCATTCCTTGCACTATATATGTATACTTAGATAAGAAACAAGAACAAAAATGAGCTATAGTACGTTTGGGCAATTGATTTTGTTTTGCTTGGGCTGAGCTTTCATATTATTTCTTGAATGTCAAGTATAACTAAATGAAAATTAACAAACCTGTAAATCATACACATCAATAGAGTGCTTCTAATCCTATCCATAATCCTCTTTTCTCATAACTTTTGCAATTTCTATCCAACCAGTGAATACCTAAAATATTATATGAAGAAGTGAAGAATATGTTAAATTTTACATAGCTGTAATGTGCTATTATTCCAATACTACAACACTACAATAATGTTGTGACCGAACGTTTGACCCCAACCATCCTACTGATCATACTCAAGGTATTTACCTCGGGGAAGTTTTCTTCTCTAAGATGCTAATAAATACCATATTTTTATTAGATGCTTTTCGAACAATTTGAAATAAAAGATCTCTCTGCCATCTATCAGAATTAAATAGAGAAGAGATAGAGAACAGCTAAACATAGAGAACAGTTAAGTTCAATATACCCGAAGCACTCTGGCTCTGACAAATCAAAATTGGCCAGGAATATGACAGATTATGACGTCACACCTTAGCAACTGGTACCCATCCTGTTCGCAAAGTTTGTCTGGCTGTGGCTCATGATTAAAATTATGATTAATTCTGCTCTTTTTCCAAATTAAAATGGTTTCTCTAGAAAAATACAATTGTTTTTGTGAAGATGAATTTATAAAGTGCAAGTCTTCACGCTGTGGATTCTTTACAAAGGCAACTGAGTTTGGAGAGTACCAGATTTTAGAAGAAAATGTTAACAAGCAGTGCAGAGAAATGATCCCACTGTGTTGTCATGCACACCCTGCAACATTGTACATTTCGCACTCAGAGAAAAAACCCACAAAGGCCATTCTTTAAATGCAGTAAGAGAGAAGACGATTGTTGTGGCTACTTACAATGGGGCGATTGTTACCCCAGCAACTCTACAAGAGAAAATGGGAAAGTCCCAACTACAGAAAAAAGCACTCAGACTGATGCCATTAAGTCTGTCAAGCCTTCCAAACGAGTCAAAAAAGCTTTTATTGAGGATTAGTAGAACACTTTGAAGACAAGAAATACACGGACTAGTCGTTATGAACATTTTCTGTGATTAACTCACATTGCCTAACAGACAAGGCATTTTGGCGCGAAACATTAGGTTAAACAATGAGCTTACATGGGTGGCGTCAACTATAGTATATTGATGTTTCTTTTTCTTGATCGGTTTATTGTAGCCATAGCTAAGCCAAAGAGCGCTTCAAAGAGATTTAAAACTACCTCAAAAAGATTGCAACGAAAAGCTAAATGCCTTCTAAAGCAGTCTGAGAGGGAATTCAAAATGGGCACGCCCAATTTAGATAAAATCAGAGAACTGTTGGAGAGAGCTACAGTTCTATTGACGAAAAGTGCAGAGTGTCTTACGAAGGATCGGACATATAAACGAGCAACTGGAAGGAGAGCCGACGCCAAGGAATCAAATTTGAAACTTTCGTACAAGCTAGAGAAAAACTACCAATGTAGTGGCGAGGTTTCAGACCACTAGTTGTTCCTACAAAGCCAAGGTGAGTTTCACCAACGCCTCCAACAACATCAAGATGCGAGACACTATGAACACCCTAGAAATTTCTTTTTCTGACATATCGGACTTATATGTAGTTTGAGTAAACTTAAGAAAGATAGAAGGTCGTCAAGGGCGTGTCGTTTTTTCTTCGAATTTTTGGGAAAGCTCAAAGCCTTTTGTGCAACTTCAGCTTCTGAGCCATGGACGTTCTCCGGATGTCTTGCAGTCTTACTATGCATCTGGTTACAGTAGAAACAGGAATGCTTCTTATCATACACTCTGGTGTTAAGACTTGATTTGTGAGTCGTCTGCACTTAAACTAAGACAAACAATTGGATGTCAGAAACAAGAAATATATTGAAAACTATATAATAATAATAATAATAATAATGATATTCATAATAATAATAATAATAAAAAATCTAAAATATACTTACAATTACAAGAACTTACGATTACAATATGAAAATGGAAAAACCAAAAAATCTAAAACATACTTACAATTACAAGAACTTACAATTACAATATGAAAATCGAGAAAACAAACAAATCTAAAATATATTTACAATTACAAGAACTTACAATTACTTACAATTTGATAATAGTAAGTCAGTAGTGAGCATGCACAATGAGATTTGTTATTATAAAAATCCACTATTCCAAGAAACAGATTTTTATAGCATTTTTTCTGGTTCAAGGCTTGGCGGTAGTTGAAATGCTAGTCGGCAAATGAGATATTGAACTTTGAGTCGCACTTCAATGATAATGGTGTGATAATGTGCTAGGACCTTGATGAGATACGATGTGTTTGGAAATTTACGGTGAAACACACTGTCATAACCATGCGAATCGCACGAACTCGTGGATCATCAAATCAACTGTGATTATTTATCCAAATTTATCCATACATAGTCTATGACTAAACCAGCATATATGACATCCCAACTTTTATGCAATTACTTCCTGCACACATATAAGTGTTTGAACAAGGAATGAAGGTGAAGGAGGTTCTTCTTACAGTAATGGCAGTATTGCCTGTTGCTAGACTTATGGTATTGTTGATGATATCCTTCAAGATGTTTGCTGAGGGTTTTTCTTCTTTTTAAACATCCTTGCACACAGAAAACACGGTATTCCATACAACATGGCAGATGTCTGGATGTGACACAGGAGTTTACTATGAAATCCCCTGAAGTCGAGTGTTAAAAGCGAAAAAGCGGATAAAATAACTTCTATGCGCATGCAAATGTTTGGGTATCATTTGATCATCTATGGAATGCCATTGCTGCCAAAAGGAATCGAGAGGTTAAAAAATTTTTTTGGGTTCAGATTAATCTTACAATCATTCAGTGAATCACAGTAGTAGTATCAAAGACACTTCGTCTACAATATTAGGACGTCTGTATCCATCCATCTTTTTCATGCAGTGTCATTACTTTTGACGAGATCTAGCAGTGTCTCTTTAGATCCCCTACCATCCTTTATTCCAGCAAATGAGTGCAGGGTAGCCGCTCTGACAGAACATGGATAGCTAGCACATGCTATCCCTGTCAAGCATGTTACCCTATCACGTTTGAGTCGCGATAGCTAATGGTAAATACTTTTTATAGTATGGGTTTTACCTTTTCCTCCTTTGCCCGTAAGAAAAAACGAATGGCCATCAAGACTAAGTTGAAGTGCTCTTGCTTGGTTTAGATTAAGAGTCATTTTATGAACGTAGATGATCGAGGTTAGTATAATTGTATACTTAATTTTGTTTATTTAAGCAGTCATACTATTCTCAGTTGTCAAAAAGATATTTCTACCTGTCAAGATCTTTTATTATTTTCATTGAAAAATGGCAGATCACGCTAGGTTAATTATGTCCCATCAACTGCTGGCGCACATAACTTTAAACCGAGCTTGCCGAAATTGCCGAAAATATCATGAGAACTGCTTACAAGTTATGAAATCAACGCTCCCTCATTTGGTTTAATCTATACTCATTCGATTGATCCAGGTTTAATAGCCCTAGCTCTAAAACAAGACTAGAAAATCGAGTTTTTAAAAGGGCTACTGTATTTTGTTTTAGCCCTTCTCTCCTTTCTCTCTTCTTATGAGGCGTCTAACTCTATTGCATTACAAGTTCTATTACGTAGTGACCGTTTGTATAGGGGTGGATTGAGTTACAGTTGTTATGTAATGTCATCAACATATGAAACGTGATCATTTTACAGATTTAGCTACACCAGGCCGGGCTCCCTGTGGTATAACCTCTGATTCCATAGTTTTAATATTGTACATAAAAATAATAGTTAAATGGTAAAAAAATATAGAGTTTTTAACATGTAATGACTTTGAAATTCTGAACCAGATGCAACTGTGGTTGGAATTAGCAGCTTGTAATCCCATTGCAAGAAGTAAGAAATAAGTTGAAATAAAATTTAATCATTAATAGTCTAATTAATTTTCAGTTGTCGCTAGCTAGCACAGGAGCTCGGAAAAAACCAAGTCCACCTGACAGGATTCAAACCTGTGACCTTCTGGATGCTGGACTGATGCTCTAACCACTGAGCTGTCTTTTTATTCTATTGAGAATGCTTTTTTTTCTTTGTTCGGGTCCTCGACAAAGCATCTAGAAATCTAGAATTCTTACCTTATAATCTCCTCCCAGGAAAAATTCCACTGTTGCTTTTCGTCCACACAAGTGCACTTCTCCTGCTTTGTTCATATTATTTACATCATGGATGACATTAGCCAGATATTCCTACAGATTGTTATAATCTTCAGATGTCATGACTGCAGCCACAGTGTGGTTTCCTCCAAGTGCATTGTAGAACAGTAGTATTATGACTGAAATCCCATGACCTATTAATTATATAGCTTCCAAATTATTCCAATATCAACAAGACCTGCCCGATTAGGAAAATAATTGGTTACCTATATGGAATTAATGAGAAGCTGTATAATTATATTAATAATTTTCCTTTATGATAAATTTAATCATATACTAAGATAAAGAGGGATGCATGGGTGGCACATTGGTCCAAGCTGCAGGTTCAAGTGTGCTTCAAGGGTTTTTCATAAAAAATGAATAGATATTTTCTTTTCTGATTTTCAAACCTTTCAGGTCTGCGACATTTAAATAATAAATTATATTTCGTAAAGTAAAGTATAGATCCGATCTTAAAACGCATTAGTGTTTACAATATAACAATCGAAACATCTTTAAATGTCCATGCTATCCCACATTCTAATACAATTAGGTAAGAAACTGTTCTTAAAGCATTCTGTTCTACATTTTGGAGTGTCAAACTTTCTTGGGTTACGAAGGGTGTACCCTTGCTGTTTGGGAGCTGGTAAAAGTTTGTTGTTATTTTTAGTGTGTTCTTATTGGGTTTTTGACAGTGCTCTTGTCTTCGATGGTTAAGTCTTTGGAGTTTGGTAGCTTGTAGTGCTTCATCATAATTCAGATTGGGTAGGGCATGTCGCTGAAGGCATTCGATTTCATCAGTGAGGTAATGAGGCAGAGAAAACTGCCACACTTGACAGAAGTACTCGAAAACTCGTCGTATGAAGGCACAGTAAACAGTTGTAAGGTCTTTTGGTGGAGCACCAGAGCGTTTTAGTATACGTAGTGCGTATAAGCGTTTACTGGCTTTGATACAAATTTCATTAATGTGAGTGTTCCAAGACAGGTTTGATGAAATTGTCACGCCAATGATATATTGAATGTTGATCCCCATGCCAAGATGACTGTGCAGTTTGCACTTCCACTTGCATTTGGTTCAAGTTCAATTTTGAATTGTCTATACAGTTACCCACACTGTTTTTGTGACTTACGATACACAATAGTCTTTCGGACGTCCAGCTTGTCCTTCTTTATAGTAGAGATCAGCCATTCGAAGCACCTCAGGTTTTTATTAACCTTAGCTTTAAATAGATAAATATTTGGCCGGTCTGGACTTAGGACAATCTAGTGTACATCTGGTTTCAATGCAAGTCCTCCTTTAGTTTCCTTTCTGATTTCTTCCGTTTCTGTAGCAGTCAGGGCCAACACGGGTGCTCCCAAGGGAAGTAGAAAATGTATCATACCAAGCCGGAAAAAAAACATCGAAAGGCAGCTTTCTGTTCCTTTGAACTCTTTTTGCCACTACATGGAACCATTAGAAAATGAAATGTGTTAGGTCTAAAGAGTAAAGGTGTATGCACATCTAAATATTGGTATGCTAATACGTTATTTCAAGTGTTTTTCCCCCGGAAAACGTGTAGACAGGTAGTTATTTCATAAGTATTTTTGCCACTTGCTAATAATTCAGCCTTTTTTCTTGCAATGATTGACATTAGGGGATTTAGAATAGAGTGCTACGAAGTGAGATTGGATGTAAATATTTTTATCCTTACGCAACTGAATTGTTGTCGCGATTACTTAACACTTAGGGATCACATGGGCTTCATCGTTGACAAGACCAAACAGATTCTTCTGGTACACATCAGACTGAAGCATACTGTGCCATTTTTTGTTGTGAACGAGTGACTCGGGATTGGCAAAGACAACAGAATTTTCCTGCTTTCACATTTTCTTCGACTTGTTCATCCGTCAGGCAACCGGCTGACACTTTTTTAACTCTTTCATATGAGAATCTATTAGGGCATTCAGAGTACAAACTACCAAAATGATTGGATTTTTGGCATAAGAAAATCCCTTCTCGCTTAAACCTTTAAAAACACCAGGAACAACTTGTAATACCAAGGACTTTCAGCTGTATATATATCATTTGTATTGTTCATTGAACCAATATATTTTCATTTTATAATTAATGAAATGTTTTATCAAAAAAGAAAGAAAAATAATTGTGTAAATACCTGAAATGCATTATCCTTGATGAAGTGGGAGAGGAGGAAGACTTTCAGCTGCTGAATGGAATTCTGCTCACAAAAACATACACAAAAACTCCAGGATCTCATCTTCATGATATTTTGACTTTGTCCAGTATTTCCTCCCCTGACTCAGATGGAGTATTTTAATAATCCTTTAAAAAGGATTTCAGTTTGCCACAGGTAAATCGACTGCAGGCTCCTATCCAATAATGAATTGGTAGATCAGGGTCTACTCTCTTCGTGAATTCCTTGGTAATCTTTCCATAATTCCGGGGAAAGGTTTTATAATCAAAAACCCTTCCAACCATTTGAGGTATAAAAACTTCCACATCATCTGTTGTTGATGCTCTTGGATGTTCTGGAGGGAAATCTTTACTTATGCAATCCTTTGTCCGCTTCCCCTGGCTTTTGATGTTGGCAACAAGAGCTACAATTATTTCCCTGTTAAATCCTCTAATCCCTTTCAGGGGCCTTTAATAACTATATGATATCAACTGTTATTATTTGTTTAATAGATGTGTTAAAACTGGTGTCCAGGTTTCATCAATATTGTTGGTAAATAAATGAGCTAATTCTCTGTGGTGGTTACGACCAATGTCAGTTTGTGGAAAAGACACCATATTAACATACATGTTACACCATAATGTATTTTTTCTTTCACTCAGCACCATTTGTCACACCATCGTTTACGTTGACATTTGCAGTCAAATCATATTTGGCTCCTACAGCAACTGAAACAACATATAAGCCCAAAGTTTTAGTGGGACCATCTGGAATTTTCTCTTTCATCTTCTTTTTCAGTTCATCAGACCTTGTCAGTCTGTGTAGCTTGATATATGGTGGTGTTGTGATGATTTACTAATATATTTGTAGAGAAGAGATGAGAAGTGAGAATGAGTCAACTAACGTGCTGAGATTTTGTTTGTCTTTGTTGATCAATCATGAGACTGCCTTGGTGTGGCTCTTGGATTCAACTTTGTTACATTAATAGAAGTCAATCTCATTATGCGAATAAGTTTAAGGATTAAATATAATTCAGAGCTAATTAAATATGAAAAATTATTAATAAATTAAGTATTAAGTATTACGAAAGTATTAATTAAGTATTAATAAATTAAATAAAAATCCTAAATTTAAATTTGAATTTTTGGACTAGCCTAAATATACACATGATTTGAACAAAAACATCATAAACTTAGCACAGAAATGTCCCATATTAAGATCTTGTACAATTCCACATCGTGAAAATGTTCGAAATACTAGAAACCAACCATTGCAATAATTTACACCTCAATAATGTTTTTGTCTCAAATGGATAAGATGAAAGCAAAAGTTGAAATTTGACATGTCATATTGCACATTTTTCATGTATGATACGTTTTTCAGCTAAAAATATTTTTAAAATGTACATATAGAATAATTCATTTTTTCAGTTTCTATACATTTTATTAAAATGACCAATTTTTAATCCAATTCCATCATCGAATGCTAAAAAGAAAGAAAAACTGGGATCTTGACACCATAGAAATGAGATCATCAAACACAACAATTGGACATTTATTTATTTATTTTGATTTAAATACTTTCAGTTTAACAAAATGTGCATAAAGATCAGAGTATGATAATTATCATTTTGTGATTGGAGCTCATTCATGAATTTCGTAAAAATTGAAATGTGAATCAGAGACTTTCGCAGCCTAACATATTTCTATGTGAAAGACCTTTACTGTCAAGCATATTTATATGTGAAAGTCCTTTACAGTCTAACATATTTATATGTGAAAGACCTTCACTGTCAAGCATATTTATATGTGAAAGTCCTTTACAGTCTAACATATTTATATGTGAAAGACCTTCACTGTCAAGCATATTTATATGTGAAAGACCTAATTCACAGCCTAACATATTTATATGTGAAAGACCTTTACTGTCAAGCATATTTATATGTGAAAGTCCTTTACAGTCTAACATATTTATATGTGAAAGACCTTCACTGTCAAGCATATTTATATGTGAAAGTCCTTTACAGTCTAACATATTTATATGTGAAAGACCTTCACTGTCAAGCACATTTATATGTGAAAGACCTAATTCACAGCCTAACATATTTATATGTGAAAGACCTTTACAGTCAAGCATATTTATATGTGGAAGACCTTCACAGTCAAGCATATTTATATGTGGAAGACCTTCACAGTCAAGCATATTTATATGTGAAAGACATTTACTGTCATTTACTGTTTCCACAAGGTAGGCCATAAAAGCGAAGACAAACTGGTTCTTATTCTCTTTGTAGGTGTTATCCAATTGGATAAACACTTTATTTGGGAGAAACTCTCTGTGCAGCCAGAATGTCTTTATGGGGAAAAATGAGTATAAGAATGTTAGCACTGTTTCTCTTTTCTGTTAGAATGTCTGCCTAATCATAACCCACATCAAAGTCTGCTTACCTGGATTAAGATGTTGCACATCAAGGCCGCGGTCACACTGGAGCTTAAATGCTGGCTAAATAATTAACACATGTTTGTTTAACCTGTTCTATACAGAAATGCATGTGTGACCGACCTTTACCTTGATTATGAGATTTCATGTAATCTGAGGCGAAAACAAATAAAACTACAAAAGTTCCGAAGCTTAAGTTAAGACTAGTTCTTAGGAGGTTAGAAACGAGCTAAGTAAACACTTTAATGAAGGAATAACATCTTGGCCAATGAGCGAAGAGTAGTTTGTTCATCTGATCACTACTCACTTTTCGGCACTTTCCCGCGTTTTTTACCTGAAGCTTTAAAGTTATCATGGCGGCTAACAACAACAACAACTACAATGATTTTGATCTTGGGTCTCCTGCTCCTAGCCGTTCTTCGTCAGAATGCAGCTGCATCAGTGGCGAAGACGATGCGAGCGAAAAGCAAGAAAGTGCGAAAAAGTTGAGGTGGTCTGAAGAACAAACCAGAGTGTTGCTGGAGGAATGGAAGGAGAGGATCGATCAAGTAGAAAGTTCCCAAAGCAACGATGCATGGAAAGGAATTGTGAGCGAGGTAAATAAAGGTGGCCCGCAGAAAACCCTCAAGCAATGCAAGGACAAGCTAAAGAACTTGAAACAAGCCTACAAAGAGGCAAAAGCAAAGAACAAAAAAACCGGAGAGTCTCCTCAAAGAAGCCCCTTTTATGACGAGTTAGACGAGGTGCTTGGTACAAGAGCAGTGATCACAATGCCAGGGGTAAAGCATGTTGGTGTAAGCGAGTACGATCTATCTGGTCGTGGATCCCCTACTTCTGACGTTGAAGAGAAGGAAAGTGGTGCTGAAGAGGCAGCAAGTGAACAGGAAACTACCGTAAAAAAAGGAAAAGCGAAGAGGAAAACAGAAGACGATAAAGGTAACGGGCAAAGGCAGAAGAAAAAGCGCGCCAAAATAGATTCCTCCATGAACTTTGTCGACATCACAGAAAAATTTCTAGATGCTCAAAACCAGCAGATGGAAATGCTCAACAGAGGCCAGGAACGCACAGAGAATTTGCTTATTAAGCTGGAGATGGATCAGCGCAAAGCTGATGAGGAAAATCGAGCAAGGGACAGGGAATTTTTGTTAAAAATGGCGGAACTGCTAGCTAAGAAATAGGTGGATGTTTAATGATTAAGAGGGCATGTCAGCAAAAATCAAACATCGGGTGGCAAGGGTCGAAAATTTGATTTTGCTAATATTTTAAACTTAGGTAGGCCTTAGTGTAAGTAAAACCACTGTGTAGTTTGTTTGGTAAAATATGGCTTAGTTTTCGAGAAAATCGAAGAAAAGAGTTTTGAACTAAATTCGCTAATTTTCGGCCGATAATTTACATCAACTTTAACAGCTTATCGCGACCAAACAAAGCAACCTAGCACTGTAATAAGACTAAATAGTAGTTAATTGGTATCTTAAGAAACAATTTGTAGAGTTTTAGTAATTTTGGTGAAATTTTTCGATTTTTACTTAATTTATTTTTGGAGCACATATAAAACTCCTCTTAAAGTGGGGTAAAAATAATCAGATATTTTTTCATGTGCGACGAAAAATTTTTACCAAAAAGACAACCTGAATTAAAGTTGAAATAATGATTTCCACGAATCATGCAAAATTTTCTTGGGGAAATTATTTTGCGCGTTGCACCACAGCCTGTAAGTTGTAAGAAACTCACGGATTTTATCTGTCGGCGAGTTCAATCAATTTACATATTGTTTATTAATATAAACGAATTCATGTTGACTTTCTAAGAAATAAAATAAATAAAAACGATTTTAAAGAAAAAATAAAAGTTCCTGGACTTATTCTGAAAGAAGTTGAAACAGTAAACTCAAACTATAAATTAAATTTGCTCAAAATTCACTCGACTAACCCAAAATATATACTCTCACCAAAATAGTATAGCGCGTCTATGGTCTGAAAATAATAGCATGATTATTTTCATCAAAATATACAAATATTCCATAGTTGATTCATGTTTGGATTTTAAGAATTCTTGCAATGATATATTTTTTACTATGATTTTGGGTTTACATAACAAGACACCCTCCAAAATAACAACAAAAGAAAGTTTTTAAAATGTCATGGTTCCGGTCGGTACCAATTAACGTTGCACGCATGAAATTGACAAGTAATTGTTGTCCAATCATGTTTATGTTTTGCAACATAATTCCTTTAGTTGGTTATTGCGTTGCTTGTAAGTACACTAAATAGAATGGAGATTTGCCGTTCATTTAAAACGATTGTTGGAGGAACCTGTGGATTCGACAGGAAAGATCGAAAGCAAGACACCACAGTTATACCTTTACAAGTATGTAAAAAAGAAATCAATGCCCATATAGATCCGCATTTCAGTTTACGGGCATCGAGAATGAGATAGATCTGATTCTTAGCCGAGCAGCCGCCACATTTACTTCGCCAGAAGATATCCGTAGTTGGACTGTTTGTCCCCTGCATCGATCCAAACTTGGGCTAGGATGGGCTAGAGGTAATAACGCCAGGTGTAGAGTACCCCCTGCACTCTCTAATCACAGTAAAATCAAGGGAAAGTGGCCAAAGTGCGATAGGGGTATCGATTAGATGAGTGCATTAACACTTGTAAGTTAGAACTAGTAGTTCACTACAGAGGTTTTCCATATTCTGTGAACTCAGACATTTCATTGGCTTGTTGTGAAATTGGTTTTTCACTGCCGCCACTCAAGAACATACAAGGTACGGACTTATTATTTCTGATTGATGGCAGCGAAAAACTAAATTTAATTGTGCAGCTCAATACCACTCTAACCACATCGAATTAATCGTATATATTTTGGGTTAGTCGAGTGAATTTTGAGCAAATTTAATTTATAGTTTGAGTTTACTGTTTAACTTCTTTCAGAATAAGTCCAGGAACTTTTATTTTTTCTTTAAAATCGTTTTTTTTATTTTATTTCTTAGAAAGTCAACATGAATTCGTTTACATTAGTAAACAATATGTAAATTGATTGAACTCGCCGACAGATAAAATCCGTGAGTTTCTTACAACTTACAGGCTGTGGTGCAACGCGCAAAATAATTTCCCCAAGAAAATTTTGCATGATTCGTGGAAATCATTATTTCAACTTTAATTCAGGTTGTCTTTTTGGTAAAAATTTTTCGTCGCACATGAAAAAATATCTGATTATTTTTACCCCACTTTAAGAGGAGTTTTATATGTGCTCCAAAAATAAATTAAGTAAAAATCGAAAAATTTCACCAAAATTACTAAAACTCTACAAATTGTTTCTTAAGATACCAATTAACTACTATTTAGTCTTATTACAGTGCTAGGTTGCTTTGTTTGGTCGTGATAAGCTGTTAAAGTTGATGTAAATTATCGGCCGAAAATTAGCGAATTTAGTTCAAAACTCTTTTCTTCGATTTTCTCGAAAACTAAGCCATATTTTACCAAACAAACTACACAGTGGTTTTACTTACACTAAGGCCTACCTAAGTTTAAAACATTAGCAAAATCAAATTTTCGACCCTTGCCGCGGATTTGCAAAAATGTCTGATTTTTGCTGACAACCCCTCTTAATATTTTAGAATATTAACTGGTGCATTTCATAACGTTTTACTCTATCATTTTTTTCCAGCTGATTTGTATTTAGTTTGTATTTATTAATAAAGGCAATTGTTGTTTTGTTCCTGAATGTGGTCTTGACTAATGAATGGCTGTGCGTATGACTCGGCTATTAGCCGCAGCAATGTTCAGGTGCGGTCTAGCTCTGGCATATTGGCGTTCCAACATGATGGCACGGCGAATAACTCTTGATCATCAAAATAGTCTCCTGATAATTGGCAAAAGTTATGCAATATGCAGCAAGTTAGAATTACGTCTGAAATATTGCAAAACTTTACATCAAGCCTCTTTAGCAAAATACGCCAACGAGCTTTCAGTGATCCAAAAGCTCTCTCGACGACAGAATGGGATGAGGAGAGCTTCACGTTAAATCTACGTTCAACAGGCGTAATGTTGGCGGTTATGCGGTAAGGCTTTATCAACCAAGGCAAAAGTGGATAGGCGCCATCTGCTATGATTAATGGTCTGATGGCACAGTTATTTTTGAGAATTACAGGCTCTTTCAGGATTTCATTGTTCTCTGCCCGTCTAAATATATCAGAACAACGAAGAACACGTGCATCATGCATGCTACCAGGGTATCCTATGGCTGTGTCCAAAAACATCAGATTTTCACCAACAACGGCTTGCAAAATAACGCTGTAATAAGCCTTTTCATAGTTTAAGAATCGATTCCACTGCGCATGCGATTTTATCCCGAATTTCTCACCTTTTGTTTGATTAAGAACAAAAGAAGGTTTAGACAAAAGAAGGTGAGAAATTCGGGATAAAATCGCATGCGCAGTGGAATCGATTCTTAAACTATGAAAAGGCTTATTGTGTTCTCTGTCAAAATAATCCACAGGATTGTGATCAACTGGAGCTGTAATAGTAATGTGAGTTCCATCGAGTGCACCCACAACCTGGGGTAATTGGCATGTTGTATACTGCTGAAAACCAGCTATTGCTTTTGATGTTTCCCTAATCGTGGATGGAAACTTGATAAATCTGTTTGCTAATCTATTCAAGGCAAGGCAAAACTCGTTGGTAATTTTAACACAGGTTGATTTTCCAACATCAAAGTGTGCAGCAATTTCTCGGTAGCTACTACCACCTCCAAGTCGCCATAAAGAAATAGCTACACGCTTGCTAACCGGTACGGCTTGTCAGAATCGTGTATTCTCTCCCTCTAGCTCGAGCAGCAGTAAGGGGGACTCGCGGTCACCATTCGGAATCGCCCGGGAATTACCCGTGTTTACGCACTAGCGTCCCCCGCGGGAATTACCCGTGTTCTGTTATATGTTGCGCGAATGTTAGGAATATTTGTCTTATATACGATGCATGAATGTAAAAAGTTCTCCAATGACTTCTGTATAATTTGCCTAAGATCCAAAGTTAACATACCTAAGCCGAAGGGTTTCTGGTGTTGTGGTAAGAAAATGCAGATAGAAGATGACACGTCAGCACAGTGTTACGAGTGTGGTAAAAATATTCGTAATGCCGTACCAAATGCTACCAGAGAGCAATATTACGCCAATGGAGGTCGTAAGAAAACACCTTATAAGAGAATAAAATACTTTAGGGACTGGATGAGTCATATCCAAGGTTATCGACCGGTATATCTTGACGAGCAAGTAAAGAAGAAAATCATAGACCACTTAGAAGAGCCAACCCCACAAAGTCTACGGAAAACGCTGAAAAAATTAAAACTAGGGAAATATTACAAAGCTATTCCCTATCTTTTGTCTGAAATTACCGGTAAGTCTATTCCCGAGGTTTCTGATATGAGCAGAGCCGAGTGGATGTTTTGTCGGCTGGATAAGGATATTCCTTATTACCCTGACGTAATTTACGAAATATTTTACAAAATAGACCCCAACTACCCCCTGTTAGGATGGATTCCGAGAAAATAAAAATGCAAAACTGGCGTTTATTTTGCCAGAAACCCCACTGGGGAATGCATCGCGCAGAACACCAAGCTATCCCCAGTGGGGTTTTTTGCATTTTGGGCTTACGGGGCTTATTTCATCCCGTGCCAGAGGCCCTCTAGTACGTACACATATATCTTTCTTACGACCCACCAGAGGGTGAACTCCGGACAGCGTCCCGAGACACCCCCTGACTTTTCCAATCGCGAAACCCCCCATCGCGGGGTTGAATCGCACTTTCCACCCCTCCCCCCACGGTTGCTGTGAGTGGGGGAGGCTTTTTTTTTCACTCACAGCAACCGGTCCAAATGCGTCTACAGCGAGGCTCGAACTCGGGACTTTAGGCCTCCCCAGCTCCAAAGTCCACGATCACAAGCGAACGCCAGACACATCTGGACGCTTATGTATGTGAAAATTATTATATTTAATTTGCATATGAACCAGACAGCCGGCGTTCAATATGTAAATAGAATCCTGTCACGATATTTACTGAGCAAGCTTTCTTTGAAGCTCTTTCGCTTCTTGATAGATCTTTTTGCGAGATTCCTCGGAAAGATCTTTTACGACTGTTTTTTTATTCCTTATGTCCGTCTTTAATTTCTCGTACTTTTCCTCTTCGGCCAGAATAAGCGAGAATTCAACGTCGTCTATCCTTCTGTCACGCAAAGCCTTTGAGACAAGGTCGGTAATAGTATTTACTTTAGCCCTTGACAGAGCTATTGTCGTGTCATGCTTGGATATTTTGCTTGACAACTGTTTCATAATGCCCGTAGCAACGGCTGAAATAATACCACAGGCTGCCCCAACGCCGGCCAAAGGAACTCCAACGATTATTCCCGGTCCAGTAAGCGAAGTAGCAACGCCGGAGCCCGTTAACACAACAGATATGGACCCTGAAGTTATCGCAATCTTATGTAGCGTACTCCGGGCTCTGACGTACTTTTTTCGGACTTTTTCGTAGTGTTTTGTTTGCCCTTCCAAGTAAGCCAGGATTAAGTTCGCTTTATTAAGCCTGAAATTCTCCGCGTTTAGTTCGTTAGGTGTAGTATAGGGAACATCTGGGTACAACTTAGGTGCTGAAGGTATAACATCCATTATATATACTAATGTACGACGCTTTTGGGAATGATATTGAGGAGCAGCCACATCACGACAACAGGGATTATGCCAACTGGAGAGCATTTAGGAAGATGTTTCCGCATGCAGACCCTAGTAAGCTTGAGCGTAGACCCGATGGGATTTACTTCAACGGCGAAAAAATGTACAGTAATGCGGACTTGGAGCCAAAGGCGACCGTTAAGCATAAAGAAAGGCAGCCTAATTTCCCGGAGAATTTATAACCGACAACAGAGGGTTACCCATTTTACGACAACAAAGGTGGAGCGGATGACTTTGCTAAGATGGTTACCTCCTTAGAAATCCCCGTGGGTCCTACGACTTTCAAGACAAAAGTCAGAGACATCTTTAGAGAAACTGCCATGAAACATAACTCAGGGAAAGAATCCAGAGAATGGTTATCAGGTCCAAACATGCGGTATTGGCCGCAGCAGTTGAACTTTGCTGTCTGGGCTGCTACTAAAGGATGTGGCATAGCCGCGGATATGTTCCATATTCCTTTCCTAAGATTCCACGTTGCCTTTACTATTCGCAGGATATTGTTTGAGTTAGGAGCGCCGCTTCCTAGTGACGCTATCTTTAACCCGAAGGATAACAAATATGACAAAGTCGCATGGGAGCGATTAAGGAATGAGTTTAAGCTTACCAACCCCGATTTTCGTAACAAAGAGGGTACCGCCCATGGTTTAGGAGAGACTTACACCTATGCTTCGTATGTTGGTGCCAGCATAGAAACGCCGGGCATGGGGTATCCTAGCTCTTACGAATTCTCGGACTTAGGAGGCAGCGGAACGAAGGGTAATTTAATGTACTACATAGAAAGCAAAGAAAAGTATCCTTGGGCGCCTTTCTTTGCCGCAAAGGGCATTGGACTGAAAAACCTAGCAAGAATTAATCGAAGCATCGAAGCCTTTGTCTACTGCATTCTAGGAGCACAGGTTAGCACTCGCAGCCCCATCGTAGATGCCTCCGGTGCGTCACAGGAAACGCAACAAGTATTCCTTGTCCTCTTCGAAAGCGCTGTTATCGAGAATGAGATCTCTAAGTCGGTGCAGAGATATCAACTTGCAGTGCAGCAGTCTAAAGTGCGACTGGATTACGCTTTGTCGCCTGGTTGTTGGTTGATGCCAAGTAATTTGGTTATCAACGCCAATTCCGTCGTGGGTTACAACAATAAGCTGCAGCGAGCTACCAAGAACATGAAGTTTGGGGTGAACGACGTGAACTCTGACACTCTTAGGAACATTCCCCATTTCGTGGAGAAGCCAAAGAAGGAGCACGTAGAAAAGCCCGCACCAAAGAACGTAAAGAAGAAGGTCCTGCCTACGATAGCCGAGGAATATGACCATAACTTACTAAAAGCCGGCCTAGCAGCTGCAAGCATTGGTCTGAGCTATTATATATGGCGATGAACAACCCCTACGTAGCTGGAGTAGATTGTGTCTATACGACTTACACAGGCGAGAAAAAATACACCCAGGCGGCTTGGGTTGATGTCACGGGGATGTCCGTGAATTTGAACTACTCGGGAAAGAAGTTAATCCTTTGTAGTATTTGCATTGGCACGAGTAGTCACGCCAACGTGGGCTTTAGGTTTCTAGATGACAAGGGTATACTGCAGCCTATGCGTGTGAAGACAAACAACAGGGAGCCTGCGCATTTCTCCGTAGAGCCAAACCCCCTGAGCACCGAAAATCATTCCGTTTGGACTTTCCACATGGTCGCCGATTGCCATGGGAAGGTAAAGCTGCAAATGCGCGTAGATGACACCGGGAGCGTTTGCATAAATAGTATAGAAAATCAGAGAGATACGGTTTATAATCACAAGACCATTAGCACTCTTACGGTGCTTAGCCTTTAAGTATATGGACAACCCACACGTGAAGGAAGATTGGTTTTGTTATTGCTTGGAGGAGAAGGAATACTCAGGTGATAACTGGTACGACACCAACTTACAGGTGAACGTTAGAGGGCTAGGGCTGATCATGTGTACTATTAGCATTAACGGGTGGTATAGCTGTAATGCCGGGTTTAGGATCGTCGATGAAAATGACTGCCCATTATTACCTTACAGGAAAGAAGATAATACCAGAGCCTCAACTCATTTCTCGTTTGAGCCTCCGACGAGAAGCGCGGAGAACCTAACGTCGGTAACTTTTCATATAATAGCTAACTGCCAATACGCGAAGCTTCAAGTACGCCCTAGTGATACTGGCGGCGGGCAGGATAGCATTATTGGGATTAATGCTGTCGATCGTTCCGGCCCGGTGAATGCTGCCTGGAACCATAAGACCATTAGCACTATGACTGCCATACCCCTAGTTCCGCGCTATCAAGGCGGTGCGAATACTATCTTTACTTATCCCCAGTCGAGAACACCCCGGATGCCTGACGACGATAAGCCCCCAGTAACGTACCCAGATAAGATTAACCCTTCATCTTCTTCAGGAGTACCACCCCAATAGCAACGACCAAGATCCAAATGTTATTCCCCACGAACTTCAACAGTTCGCCGCCGGCCCTAAGTGCCAAGGAAACAACCAAACCCAGCAGCCCAGGAAGACCGGCTGCCATCTTTTTTCCCAAGTCCGTCAAACCAGAACCTAGTTTTTTCACGCCCGCGCCTGTAGCCTTAAGCGCGGATAGGATAACTCCTACTACGGTGCTAATAGCAACCGCAAATGCCAGCGGAATACCATACTTCAAGAGGGCTCTTTTTACCTTTTCCTTGGTGGTAAGCCCCAGCTCCTTTTCCAGCTTCTCCTTTTCCGCCTGTAATTCCGCAAGGCGTATTTCGAGTGTATCTACTTCCTTTTGAGCGGCTTCCCTTTCCTCTTCGGGACGAGTTTGGTCCTCGATTACTTCTTGCTGCCGCTCTATTTGCCCCTCCAGGTCTTCGATGGCCTGATCTCTTTGCCGGACTTGTTCTTCCTTAGTATTAATTTCAGCCATTAACCGCCGCCGTTCCACTAAAGAGCCGGCTATGGTAGTTTGTAAGTCATTAGCATCTTCGCTTCTTAAGTCCAACTCTTGCAGGGCGAGGTTAAGAGCCTTTTGTGCTTGATTCCTTTCACGCCGAATTCGGGTTCTTTGGTCTACCAGCTCGCTTATTTCTTGATTTTTAAATTCGACCTCCCTTCTATGTGCGTCGGCGAGCCGTTGGTTTTGCTTCATGTATTCTTCCTCCCTTTCTTCCAACGTTTCCCGCAGCGCTTCCACTGAGGCGCCAGAGCTTCTGGCCTCCTCCAGGTCCCTTTGCGCTTTATCCCTATCGCGCAGGGCTTTATCCAACTGGTTTCTCATTTCCATCATTCTTTTGTTACCGAACTTTTTTTCAGCATCAACAATTAGCTGAGTTTGCTTTGCGTATTCTTCCTCCCTTTCTTTTAACGTTTTTTGCAGTTCGATAGCGCGTTTTTCTAGTGCGACCCTTTCATTCAAATTTTCCAACCTTTCTAACGCACTTCGGGTAGCCACTTGAAAGCCCCTTAGTCTTGCCACGTTGACCTTGACCGAGCCATTTTCGTCGAAAAGGAGCTGTGGTTTCGTCCAGCGGTCTTTGTCGGGATACCTCAGGTCTCTGACGCTTACGAGGACTTTGTTTCCGCGTTCTGTGAGTCTTATGCCGTCGGCATCGAGGTGGGAATAGCGCTGCGCTAGCTCTTGCTTTGCCCACTCTACGGTTTCCCGCGCGGTTGCCGCTTCCGGCTCGCCCATGTTTTGAAGTTCCAAGTACTCAGGAATGGGTTCATTAGGCTTCTTAGATATCCACTTATCTCTTAAGGCAGCTTTGAAGCGTTCCCATTTACCACCATACTTGTTTTCTAGGGCTGCGTCGTAAACCAGGGGGTCGGTATCCGCGCCTTTAGTCCATGCGTCGAATTCGTCGTCGTTAATGTCAACTTGACCTTCTTCGGTAAGGGGATCAAAATCCGTTCCTTCTACTTCCATTATATATGATAAGCTCAAAGTTAAACCCAAACGTATTGCCTAAGCAAGTAGGTGGGCTAAAAGCAGAACGCACCTTTCACCGGGTCACATTCACGCCTTCTAGCGCAAAGCCGGGGGAGACGCTGTATGTAGGCGTGCCCCGCCTAATGGATAACCTAGTCCTAGTACCAGGCACCTTGGCTTTGAGGTTTGACCTAGCGGTACAGTCAAGCCCCACAGATGAAAGGATTATCGTTAACAACGTGGGTCGCAACATTGTTTCTAAGATGCGCGTAAAGTTCGCCGGGGAATCGCTATTAGATTTGAATAGGTATGACTTATACACCACGTACAAAGACTTATGGTTGACAGCCTTTGACCGCGCGCAAAAGATAGAGCAGGGAATTGGTAGTGTCATTCTACGTAAGGTCCGCACACCTACGAAAACACAACCTACCGATGGCAGCGGAGAAACCGCAGTGGCAGACGCAAAGCGAATAAAGACCGCCTATGGTAGCAAGTATGTCATACCACTGGACTTTGAAGTGATTACGAATCACGGCGCGTATTACCCAAGACAGTTATCCGAGCTACAGTTTGAAGTTACTTTAGCAGATGCTAATAACATCATTGGTGGGCTAAGCACTGCACTTACCACAACAACCCCATACTCTATTACCAACTTAGAGCTGCAGTATGAGACCGTGTACAGCGAAGAGCTGGCCCGTAGAGCTGGCATGGAATACAGCGCCGGAAAGGCATTCCTTTATGACCACGTAGTGATGTATAAGACATTTAGCTTCTTGGATAAGACGGACGAGGTTATCAACCAAAGCATTAACCTCCCCCGAAGAAGTCTCACGGGGCTAATGCTGGTGTTCGCCAAACCCTACGGGGCCGGTAAGCGCGACTCCGAGGCCTTTCACAACCCCAACATTACTAACGTGGGGGTAAGCGTTAACGGCGTTCCAAACAAGGTCTACTCGCAGGGAATAAAGCCTGAAGACATTTACAGAGAGGCCGCGCGCAAGTTTGGCGACCAAATTAGCCCTGAGGAATTCTTTAATGATAAGTACACGCTGTGGATCGACATGCCCACAACGAACGACGAAGACCTACATGGTCAGGGTTTACGTCTAGTAAACACCCAGGATGGTATAACATTGGAGATCAAGCGCACCAAGAATGCCTCCGCGAGCGACGGCGACAAAATAAACTGCTACATCTTTGTCGTGTCTGACGCGCAACTGAGCGTGGAAATGAATCAGCTAAAGAGCGTTGCCTATTAAAATATTCCTTACGTATAATATGCTTCGCGTATTTCAAAACAACGAAACCAAACTGCAATGCATAGTGCAAGGCGACAAACTGTACTTCAAAGCAAAGGAGGTGGCTTTGGCGTTGGGCTATGAGCGCCCTAGAGATGCAATTAGAGCACACGTATCTGAGAAATACCAGAAAAGATGGGTTGATCTACAAGGGGCTTCAAATCACCGCTCCCCTACTACGCAACCACATTCCGTGTTTATATCCGAACCTGGTTTGTACGAACTGATATTTAGCTCTAAGCTACCCAAAGCTGTGGAGTTTCGTGATTGGGTCTTTGAGGAAGTCCTACCCGCGCTGCGTAAGACGGGTAAATATGCAATAGACAAGCGCTTTGACGGTCCAAACAAGTTGGTATTTAAGATCGAAAATGAATTCGACTTGCATAAAAAGGTAGTGGACTACATCCGCAGGTTTTACCCCAAAATGCTCGTGACCCCTGGTCTAGGCGAACTGCAGGACTCTGACGGCAAGCGCATAAAGTGCTGGCAGAAAGGATATCAGCGAGGGCAACCCGACCTGCTCATCCTGAATGCACACGTGCGATACCGTGGATTCTGTATAGAGCTAAAGGCCCCTAAAGGCAACGGGGTATTATCCGAGGATCAGCGACTACTCTTACAGAGGTACAAAGAAAACGGCTATAAGGTAATGATTGGCAACGACTACGATGCCATTTGCAGGGAGATCACGGAGTATGCACAAGGAATTCGCCTGCCATGTAGGTGGTGCTGCAAGCGCTTTAAAAGCGCGCAGACTCTGGCAACGCATTTGAGAATATTCCATAGGTATAATGGATAAGGATAAATTTAAGGAGTTAAAGTTCATACAAACGCACTGGCGCGATTTGGTGGTGGGGGAGATTTACGAGATAAAGAATTACCTGGTCTTTGAAGACTTGGACCGCCTGCGTTTGGTCTTAAAGAATAAAAAAAGAACATACACCCTTTGGGCGCCCGATAGGATAAGGTACGCCATCGAAGGGCAGGACGTTACCCATGTCATGAGTCATGGTAAAAAGGATGGCAGGTGGGTATTTGACGTAGTCAAGTATGAGCCCGAGAGTCCTCTGCATTCGTAAGGACGTCTAATAGGGTCTGCTGCGCTTTAGGATCCGTGGAGCACCAATGCCCCACAAAGGATTCTTCGAAAAATGCACTGCCACAATGAAGGCAGGTGTATTTTTTACGCGGTTTGGGTATCGGCGGCTTACAAGTTTCGGGGGCGATGCAGTCGGCAGGTAGTTCGCACGTGATACAGTCCATATATTGAAAGGGCGATCAGGAATCCTCCCAGAAATGCCACGAAGTAGGCCAGCATATACTTAGGGCTCTGCAGGGCGCTTTAAAAGGGGTCCTTATTTTTCTTGTTGTTTTGTTGAGGTATTGTTGATCCCTAACAAACAACAAGAAAAATAAAGTCGTATCTTGAGACTCTTTGCGCAAGTCGTACTTTACTACCTTTCTGCAGACCTTCTTCTAAAGGGGTCCTTATTTTTCTTGTTGTTTTGTTGAGGTATTGTTGATCCCTAACAAACAACAAGAAAAGTAAGATCAGGATTTGAGATTCTTTGCACAAACCCTGCTTTACTATTAAAGGCCCCAAGAAATGCTATTGCGTATCATATATTTCAAAGAGTGTCTCAGAATGTTGACAATAAGGTTAAATCTTTGTTAAGGATGCCTGGAAACTATTTCAAAGAGTGTCTCAGAATGTTGACGTTTAGGTTAAATCTTTGTTAAGGATGTTAAATGGAGGCTAAGATATTGTTAAGTATATATGGACTGCTTGTTGTGTAAGAAGGTGTTCAGCACCAAACAAAGACTTCAATACCACGTTCGTCGCGGCGTTTGTACAAAGAAACCCCTTAGCCGCGCTTGTAAGGATTGCGGTAAGGAATTCAGCACCGTTCAAAAGATGCAACAACATCAGGATAAACGCATTTGTGGGCTTTGTAAGGACTGTAATAAGGAATTCCACAACCCCTTCGAAATGCAGCAGCATCTGAAAAGGGGCGTCTGTAATCGAACCAGACAGTGTAGTTTCTGTAATAAGATACTTAGTAGTCGTCAACGTTTACAGACGCACCGGAGAACGCATGAAGTGAATTATAGGTTTCTCTCCCGCGCTTACGACTTGGAAGGCGTGGATTGCTACCAATGTGCGGATTTGATGTGTCGCTGCCCGCATAAAGAGGATTACTTAAGGAATCGCATAGATTACCATAAGAAGATAGTCCGTACTTTCCCCTCTTTTGAACGCGCCGAAGGCGTTCCGTGGACTAAAAGGGAGTATTGGAGGCAGGAGTGCGATCGTTGTGGTTGTGTTAGAGAAGAGGAACATATCTTCAACTGTCTTAACAAAGATTTAACCTAAACGTCAACATTCTGAGACACTCTTTGAAATAGTTTCCAGGCATCCTTAACAAAGATTTAACCTTATTGTCAACATTCTACAGGGGATATCGCATGAAGTCCTTAACGGACTCCTTAGCCCACGTTGCCATCGTTATCAGCGCGCCAAACCGTTCTGCACGCTTCAGACCGCACATTTCATCGTACAACTCCTGCATGCGCTCTTTCAGCCGATCGATCTCCTCCCTTTGCATTTCTATGGTGTCTTTTTTATCTTTTGCGTCGGCGACAATTCTTTGCACTGCTTCCACTGGCTCCATATATTTTAGCGAATAAGTTTAAATATAAATGAACCCAGATCACATGCCTTGTAACGCTCTGATAGTAGGACCCACCGGCTGCGGAAAGACCCAATTCGTAGTGGAGCAGCTATTAGGACCCTTTAGATACCGCTTCGACTACATCGTGCTATTATGCCCCACCTACGTGAATAACCGCACCTGGACGGGCATAGGAGTGAAAGACGACGACTTCTTCGTAGATATCTTAGACCCTAACGAGTTATCCAGCCATTTGAAGTTCTGGCATAAGCAATTCCCTAAAGATACACAGACTTTACTCATATTGGATGACATTGCCTGTGGGGACGACGTAAAAAGACGCACTTCCGAGCTCGTTAAACTCGCCTTCAGCGGTAGGCATGACAATATCAGCGTTTGGTTGCTTTCCCAGCAGCTTACCAGTGTCTCTAAACCCTTCAGGGAAAACATAGGCTCTCTCGTAATATTTTATACTCCAAGTAAGTCTGACCTGGAAACCATCTTAAGCGACTACGGCGGTGAGATATCCAAGGAACAGTTACACGAATACATGCGGCACCTAAAAACGCACCAACATTCCAAGATGATCTTCTCTTTGAGGTTTCCCTACATGGTTGGAATCTATGATTCCTAATGTATATGGATATTGAGCAGCTCTTAGATGAAGTCCCCACACAGTTAGATGAAAGTAACCTCAAGGAACAACTTAACATCCTTGTGTCTTCGGGGAAGTGCAAGGAAATGATTGGCAAGGAACTTACCCATGAGCAAGTTAATAAGTTGTCAGAAGAGGAGGTTAAGAAGTTCCATAAAAGGTATGAGGCCGCCCTTGCAAGTAAGACCACGGACGCCGTAGCAGACTCCGCTATCCGACTTGCCACCAAACTTCTCGGACTCGCGCTGCCCATAGACGACGTGGAGCAACTGCGGAAGGACATTGGCTAGGACTATGTCATCGCCCAAGAACTTAAGATAACCTGCGGGTGGTTGTCTTTGAAGTGCGGTAAGTTAATGGCAGTCGCCTCTGCGGCACTTCACGTAGCTCAGCATGTCGACTTGAAGGAGGTACTGGTGTCTTGGAAGGACTTCAAGAAGGATAGAGAAGTCGAAAAGGTCTTCCAGGCGGCACTTGCTGAGGTACCTGATCAAGTCGCCTCAAGTACTTAGTCAAGTCGTCCCTAAGTACTTGGTCAGGTCGCGCACAGGTTATTTCCAAGTCGTCCTTAAGTCATTCTCAAGTACTTATCAAGTCCTTCAAGTCCTTAGATATAAATGAGTGAACCAGAGTCGAAGGTAGAGCAGCCCCAAGAGGAGCAGAAGATTACCAAGGCTAAATCCCCAGGCAGAGTTGCCGCGGGAAAGAAGCTCGCGGAGATGAACAGGAAGAACAAAGCAAAGAAAGAAGAAAAGGTGGAGGAAAAAGAAGAATCCTTTATTAATCCTGGGTACGTCATCGGCGCGTTAGGAGTCGCTATAGCAGCAGGCAGCCTCTACTTACAATGGCGGGCTACGAAGCCAAAAGTAGAACCCCCAACATATCACGCGCTCGTGCATGCACCTGTGGAACCAGCTGTTAGAAAAAGTAAGATCCCTGAAATGGAGTAATAACCTTCTCGCTTTGTAATATAATGTCAACCGCGTTATTGAAAACTGTTGAAGAAGCAGCTATTATTACTTCCATCGTTGTGGGTATTGGTTGGGTAGGTAAGAAAGTGCTCAAAGAAGACTTTACTGAAGACCCAAGCAAGAGCTTCGCTAATTTTGCTAAAATGACCGCTGCCGTAGGCGGGGCTATCATGGTAAAGGATTACCTACGGAAGGAAAAGTACCTGCCAACGACGTAACTCGTGAAAATCTCTGTGATTTTCTAATATATAATGGCTAGCGTGGTCGCAGGTGGAGTTATTGCAGCCTTAGCATTCACTGGAGCTAATTATGGTGGTCAATATTTGGATAGATTAGTTAGAGGTGATCGCAGCAGAGATTTAGCCGCCGAAAGGAAGAGACACGACTTAGCGCTGGAGAAATATCAGCGGGACGTGGCGGCTTGGAATGAAAAAAGACAAGCTTACAGGGATTGGTTGGACAAGAACTACCAAGACAAGATGCAGGCGGATAAGAACTTCGAAAACACAGACTACGCTTTCAAACTTTATGCGCAAGCACACCCCGCGGCATCGGCGGGGTTAAGAAAGCCCCAGTTTAAGGATTACTACCAGCCTTCTAAGAAACAAAAAGATAGCGAGTTGGTCTTCGTAGGAGTTGCAGGCCTGGCAGGAGGCGTAGCTTTGGTGTATCTGCTCTGAGCTGCGCTCAGATCACTAGAGGGGAACTGTGTTTCCTGAAATATATGATCGTCTTTTTGGAAAGCGACAAGAATGACTTTACCACTTATTTAAATCCCCCCATCAAAGCCCATAAGGTTCGGCTGGTTAGTTGCTCTTTGTACAATTCTTGGTATAATTTAGTCAATGCCTTGGTCACTGAGCATAAAGGCGGCGGCAATTATCAAGGCGTAATGCTACCCGATGGACATTACACGCCAATCACCCTTGCTAAGGAGCTCGCCAAGCGCGGTTATACTCTCACCACGGGATTGCCGCACGAAATGACCCTCAAACATAATATGCCAAACTATTCAGTAACTTTTGGAAAGTTTGACCCATTGGGGTCATTATTATGTGCCTCAGGCAAGACAATTACCGACACAGCCATACCTGTAAATTGGAAAGTCGCATCCTCTTACGAAGTCTATTGCGACTTGGTCGATAGTTACAGCAATGGAGAAAAGTCTTCTCTTATGTCCAAGTTTCTGCCCAAAGGTAATCCATTTGACCCAGTAGAATACACTCCCATTTCTTTGAGCTATGATTTGTCTAATTTGGTAGAAAGCATAAACATCACCATCAAAGTGGACGGAGAGACGGTGGATTTCAACGGACGCAAGATCAATCTTGTTTTGGAATTCATATAATGGGCCGCGTAGAGGACAAACTCAAAAGGATTTACTATGGGCCTGAAGGTTATTGGAAAGGAGCGTCAGCTATCAAGAAACTCGCGACCGCGGCCAGGGTATCAGAAGAAACGGTTAAGAACTGGCTAAGAAAACAAACCCTCTGGCAGGTTTATCTTCCCGTGCCTAAGTACATTCCCAGGCCCAGCTTCACCGTAAATGCCCCCAACGAGGTTCATCAGGCGGATTTGCTTTTCTTGCCGCACGACAAAGTGAGAAAAAAGACCTATAGGTACGCTTTGACCGTAGTTGATATCGCAAGCAGATATAAGGACGGCGAACCCATAACCAGCAAGGATTCTGGGGAAGTCGCAGAAGCCCTAGGTAGGATTTATAAGCGCGTCTTGAAATGGCCTAAGCTGCTGCAAGTGGATGCGGGGACAGAGTTCATGGGCGTGGTTACTAAGACCCTGAAAGACCACGACACTAAGATTAGGAGAGCCGAAGCAGAGTACCACAGGGGTCAGAGCATTGTCGAAAGATTCAATGAGACTTTGGCCGAGCGTCTCTTTGGGTACCAGTATTGGAAAGAGCTGGAAGATCCCTCCAAACGCAACAGGGAATGGACTCAGAGGCTCCCCCAGGTCGTCGCGGCTTTGAACAACGAGGCGGCCAGGGCTACGGGAATGAAACCCAAGGATGCCATAAAAAAGAAACACGTGGAGCACAAGTCCTACGTCAGAAGTTCGAGGGCGGTCGAACTGAAGGAAAAAAAGCTACCCCGCGACATAGTGGTCCGATACCTCTATCAGCCGGGGGAACTCGAAGGTGGCAGCAAGAGAGCCACGGATCCTAACTGGTCTTTGGAAACGTATGAGATTTCGAAGTCCGTCACCAAGGAAGGGCAACCCGTGTTGTATTACCTAAATGGCCCAAGTCGCGGATTCGTCAAGGAAGAGCTGCTCATAGTTCACAAAGACTCAAAGTAGTGCTGCTCCACGCGCCCGATTACACTCTAGGCATGTCAACCTTACGTTGCCTCTACAATGGCCGCGTTTATTATTTATGCAATCCACGGAGAACTGCTGATCGTCATTTGGGTCAAACCTCCATAGTAGAGGTATGTTACATTTGGCACACCGCGCCCCTTTCTTATAGACGTCGTCCACGCATAGGTCGAATTTGACCCCCGCATAGCGGGGATCCGTACTCTTTTCTTCGTCGTGCCGCTTGTAGCAAAGGAGTTTCTTGGCAATGTTCTCCTTTGCTATGTCTTCTGGGGTGCGGCCGTAACGCAGTTGCGGCCCCCAGGCTCTTTTTAACTGTTTGGCATACTCCACACGACTTACGGCGGTGTAGATAAGGTTGCTCCAACACAGCCGCTGGTCTATGATCCATAAGGTTTCTTTTATGGTAAGCCCTTGCGCGCTGTGGACTGTCATGCAATAGCCCAAGCACCAGTCTGGATGGGAGGTTATTTTTTCCGCCTTTTCTATGGGCACCCACGCTTTATCATGCGTTACCGCATTTTGCAGTTGGATGTCGGTACCGGGTACGCAGACGTCGCGGCGCTGCATGCGGGTGTCGTGGGGTTTGTAGCAAACGGGCACAGGATGCGTAGGGAAGCGCTCTCGGTGTATTTTGAAGAGGTCTTTCTGTATGCGAGACTGTGCTGCGCGCTTACTACTTAGCACCAGATCCTTTGGATGCCATGTGTAAAGGAAGTCCTCGTATTTCTTCGCTCGTACGCGTTTGCGCAGTGTCTTGCATTGCTCGGCGTCACTGAGGCCCCTCAATTCCGCTTTTAGCTTACGTATTTGATCCTTGCTGCGGTAGTCGGCGTTAATTTCCTCCGCATGGTCTACGAACCCCTTTAGCTATTCGTGGGGCATCTCTCCGGCTATTGGAGGAGGCTGGCAGGGATCTCCTGCGAATATTACTTGACATTTCCCGCGAAGGAACTCTACGAACTCCTGTAGGATTTCTAAAGGAACGGTGCAAATCTCATCCCAAAGTATCACCGGAGGTATGTCGTGGATAGCTTCTGGTACCCACTTTTGACCATTCCAACGAAAGAAGCTGTGGTAGGTCTGCGCGTTGTGGCCCATTTCGCAGAGTTCTCTTTCGAAACGATGCGTCGGCGTTAGCACCTTCACGCGGGGAAACAGCTCCAGCACCCGCGTCGTCTTACCGCTGCCTCCCGTACCGTAGAGGTAAGAGAAGCGTTGGTAAGAGATTGGGTCCGCAACTGAGGGCAGTGGCTCTTCCGTCGGCATAATGGAACCGCGGGTGTGTTCTCCGTGATATTCTACACGTGCCCTCCAAGACCTTATCTCCTCATCTTTGACGCGCCATTGGCCACTTTCTGCAAGTTCATCGGCAGTGTAGAATTCCTTCATCTTTTCCAACACGTGCGGTTTCACGTATAGGAAATCCGTGGCTACGCGGGGGATATCTTCTTTGTCAAACCGCAGGAGCATCGCTAATAGGTTAATGTGCGCATATGCGAGCATGTTGGCACGCAGATGGTAATACTGCGGTCGATGGTCCTGGTAGTAACACAGCGCATTCCATTCGTGTAGTTTATCGTCGACAAGGTAGTCCCATTTCTCTACAGACACCATCGTTCCTTTGTCATGCGCGCGCTTGATGAGGAAGCTTAGCTCGCCTTCGTCCGTTATCAGGCGCCGCTGCATATGTTTTTCACCTTCTTTTGCGCCCTGCGTGAATTTACCTATGACCACGCGCTGTGGGGTGATGCTCCGGTAACCATTGCGTGAAGGCGCTATGGCAGAGTATGGCTTCATGCGCTGTGTATTTTAAAAGTTTGCGCTCTTCAAAGAACTTCAATAGGGGCACCGGTATCCATTCTTTCTCCTGCAGGTGCTTTCCGTACCACGCATAGATTATGGGGTGCAGGCCCGCTGCTAATTTCCAGGTGGTCAACCGTACAAACCCCGTTGCTGGGGCGTCGTAGTGACCATCCAACGCAACACGAAAGAACTGTGAATCTGGATGTCCGTAACGGTCGTAATATTCCTTACAATCTCCTAGGCCTTTGAAGCTTGCAGGGTAACAATGTTTCATATCCAGCGACACGTATTCGTCTTCATCGTACTCCATGTTCCACAGACCACCGTGACCGTGTTCTACACAAGCTTTAGCTATATCTTTGAACTCCTCCGGTGTGGATTTCCACCCGTTTCTTTTCTTTGTGGCTAAGAAGTCCAAACTGCGACTGCTAAGCACTTCGTCAGAGAAGTCTTCTCCTAAAGTCTCACAGGCGCTTCGAATGCGCAGCTGTTCCAGTTCAGGACGATACAAGGTGCCGTCTTGGGTCATAAATTGACTTCCTTCCGCGTCCATTAACCAAATGGAATTCTCGTGCATTAGTTCTGCAAGCGGCGACTCCTTGTAAACGCGCGTCTCCTTCTTTTTGGGGAACCTTAACTCCCTCCACGCATGTGCGTTATGCTGGTAAATTACGATAGGCGCACCCCGGCCCCCATACTTGTGCGTCCCGGAGTAAATGAAGCCGTCGGTGATGTCTTTCACGTGTATGTGCCTTTCTAAAGCAACCTCTAACTTCTTGATGTTTTCAATGGTGGCTCCTGCCCTACAAGTAGCATGCTCCCATTTCCTGATGGCTTCTCTTCTCTTCAACGTAAGCTTACCTCCCCTAGAGGAATCCTCGAAGAACTCTCTAACTAACTTACCCACGCAGTTACCCGGATGCCGCATTGGTTTGAGCTTCTTAACGTCCGGGTTCTTAATTTCATACGCACCGTAAATAACCACGGTGACCGGGTAAGCAACTTCGTAGAACAACATGTCGATGCCCACCAGCGCCCCAGGACGCGTGTCCTTGTTTAAAACGAACAGGTCCTTCTTGCCAGACGCCCGTATTGGATTCCTGCCCTTTTCTATTATCCACTCGCCGTCTAAATACTTTATAAACGTCAACTCCAGGCGGTAATTACTTTCGGGCATCAAGCCAATTATCCTTTCTGCTCTTTCCTCGTCCATCGTCTCGTCTGTATCTCCCTCCATAAATGTCGTGAAGGCAAAGTCGGCGTCTAAGCGGTCCAGCACCTGAGTTCGCAGTCGGCGCACAGTCTTGTTACTAATGCTTTTGATGGTGTCCATCTATATCTAAGGAATATTTTATCCTCCGTTTGCGACACAAATATTTTAACCTTCGCAAACATAGCAGCAGTAAGGAAATCTTCGCTCAACATATAATAGAACACGGGTAATTCCCGTGGGGGACGCTAGTGCGTAAACACGGGTAATTCCCGGGCGATTCCGAATGGTGACCGCGAGTCCCCCTTACTGCTGCTGCTCGGGACCGACTAGAGCAACAAGCTCTTTGAAAGTATTTTTTGTCATACGGAAATGTTCTTTCCAGTACATGGTTTTGGAAGGCGTTGTTAAGCTATACTTCGAACCAGCCAATCTGTGGCTGAGGTAAAGTACAAAATCGCCTCTCATGGCGTCTAGTTAAATTTTGATAACACAGTTGCAGAAATACGAATGCTGCTGTGTTCTGCAATAAATGCTGCCTACGATAAGCAAACTGTAGCTGTAGTACTTGAAATATTTGCCTTCTTGTTTGACGTCTACGCAAACTTTGGTTTTCACGTGAAGTTACAATCGTACGCCAGATAAACAACAAAAGATAAATGTTCATGTCGGGAGCATGAACTGAAATAACCTTAGGTGATTCCCAAAGTTTATGTTTATTTAACCTATAATAAGACAAGCCATTTATCTAATGTGACCACTTTGTTCTTAATACCGTCTTAAGATTGTTAAGATCATATATCAAAAGAAACCCATCTCAAGCCTATTCAGTAGCCCCAGTGTGACCGCGGCCCAAGTTTGTATCATGGGCATTTTGATGGTAGTCCAGGTAGCAAATAGGATGCCGACCATGTATCAATGCCCCAACCACATGGACTTTTAGCTTCCAGGCCGTGTCCAAGGTTTTAAAATGATACTTGATAAACGGGAGTTCTGTCTTGTGTTGATCCATGCCATCAACAGCGATGGAGAAGAACTCTTGAGGTTTGCTATGCCCTAAAGCTCCTCTATCCAGGTAGCAATTTCTTTCTTTCCTGAAAGAATTGGTTTTAAGAAGCAGTTAGTCATTTAGTATAAATTTATTTCTGGATAAATCATATATGTCATATATTATATTACAGCCGATTGGTGGTCTTAAATTAGTCACGCTAATATCCAGCCAATAAAAGCAGGAAATGAATCAAACAAAAGAGATCTAAATATGTTTCCTGTTATCAAGGAATTGATGAGACAATTAATGTATACAAATCAATTTGAAAACTGGATTTAGGTGATATATGTTAATTTGTTATCTGTTGTTGATTTGGATGTTTTGTGTGAACATGTTAATACACATTAGAGTTAAGTTTGTATTGTATTTTCTTAATTATTATTTCTTTTACATCTCCAGGAAAAGTTTTCTATGGGTAAAATGTAATTTATTTACGCAAATGAATTAATAGATAAATTTTCATAAGAGCAAACATGCGAAGCTCTAAACCGCATTTGTATCTCTCAAACATTCAATTTTTTACAGATAAATAAATAATGACTTTAAAACAATTTAACAATTTAATTTATATATAAATATATAAAGTGAAGAGAGAAAAAGAGCGAGATCCTCAATTCATTTATGAAGCTTTCTAATTTAAACTCTTCGTTTCTCTCTCTGTAATCCATGTTCAACATGTTCAGGAAAGCCAGATTATTCGCTGCCCCGGCAAGTATCGTGAAACGGGATTCCTCGCTTTTGCAAGAAAAAAAACCAAGTTCATCATTTTTCACTTCAGAAAAGTCTTTAGTATACACATCCATGGCCATTTAGCGTAAAACAGAAGCTCGATTTAACACTTGCTGGCTGATTCGTGGAGATTGAGCAAACATTCGTGGCAAAACCTGGAACATTCATAGGTTTTTCCTATATTTGTTTCTACCGAATCTAGACCATAATGCTTTGCGGTCGTACACTTCCGATGTATCTCAGAAAAGGTCTATGAGTTAATAATAAAACCAACTTTGTAGTTATCCCTTCCAAGTTGGTTTGTATAATGATCAGCAGCAACCCCAGGCAGTTGTTGGTTGAATTTCGGTTTTGAATTCTGAATGACAACAATTGCCACTGGTCTTGGTTTAATTCCCTCTTTGCGACTGGGAATATGCCATGTCTGCAAGAAAAATAATGCATAAATTATAATAATATGATATATGTTTTTAGTTACATTATTATTGTTTTTTTTTATTAATATTTATTTTTATTTATTTATTATTATTAAATTATTAATGCTTTTACTCTATCCAGAGTTCTTCCGTTCTTCTTCTTTATCGGGTGGGAATGCTGTCACTACTCTTCCATCTCTGATTACCACGTAAATCAAAGTGTCCATGTTTTTCTCGTTGTTAATGTTTATACCAATGTCTTTATTCGTTTACTTTTCTCAAAATATTATCTTATCGACAAGCCCTTGAAATATATCGCGTTTATTTTTCCTATTTCTTGTTGAGCTTACTTTATCACAGCTTTCACTAAATCAAAGACTTCCTATAGTAATACGAATCTCGATTTTCCGTACCATCCGTCAATATGGCGCTCTCCTATATAGGCTTTCGATTCCTCGTCAAAAACTACCGCACGCAATTCTTTCTTTAAGCTCATTACGCGGACGCGTAAATTATTAAAATATGAACCAGATACAGAAACGATTGTATTATTAGTAATGCAATGAATGTAGTTTATAATACCTATTGATGGCATATCGATTGGACTCAATATAGCACCAATATCACGATCGTCGTGCACGTTTTGTTCAGCATCTTCTAATACTGAATCAATATTTCGGCGAAAACCTGACCTGAAATTACAGAATAAATTCATTGAAGATTGCATGCTAATTTATTATGCTCGCATATATCATATATATATGATTGCATATATCAACAATACGTTGATGGATTCTTTGTACCTTTTCTCTGCCATAAATGGCATACAGGACCAATGAAATTAGTTTGTTTTCCTGAAAGATTAGGTACTGAATACATCTCTAATGTCATTATAACAATCACATCAGCGAGAGATCCAGGATTTTTCAGAAGGGGACTTGCAGTGGTGTTAACCCAATGAGACAGTATGTCAATTTTCCCCCCTTTGAATTGCTTTAAAGCAAGAAACAAACAATTAGAAACAGGTCTTAGTATACTGACATTATTCAAACTTACCAAACATTTTCTGAACTCTTTGCTGATCCAGCTCTTTTTTTCCTGATCTTTTGGACGAAAAAAGAATACCATGACTCAGTTCTTCTGTTGTAAAGAGTTTGTCTAAGAGTCTCAGGGCATTCTTTTTGGGCTCTTTTGGAGGTGCCTTGACAGTCGAAAGATTGAAGCCATTGTACAGATGAACTGTAAATTTCCGGGAGTCGAGAAGTTTTAAGGCAGTTTGCCTTTTCTTTACATGTTCATTCTATACTGTACTCTTCCTGTAATCTTTGTCAATTGGGATTCGATTGTTCTTTTTCAAGAAAATATTGTCACACCATTTTAGTTGATCCTTTATTGATCTGAGTTCCCGTAGTGTTTGTGTCTGAATTTTAACCAATTATGATTTTGGATTTTCAGTTAGTTTTTGTTTTAATCTGTCAAGCTCATAAACATCAGCTGCTCTTTGGCAGCTTTTGACTTCAAGGGGTTGCTATTTGCATTATGGCTTGGTGTTGACATGCCAAATTTTTTTTTAGGTAATGGTTCATCAAGAGTTGCTCGTCTACCCATCTCTCTATCAGATATTATCAGATATGAAATCTTGATTTGCTTTCAAAGTAGAAATATTAACTGTAGGGCCAAGAATACTAGAAGTATCAGAAATAGCATCTTTATTTTCAAAATCAAACCAGTTCACACATATGCAGGGCTTAAGATAACAGCGTGTCGTTAGGCTGGAGATGTGCCATCCAGGCCGGTCAAAATATGAATAAACTAACGAAATATGTAGGGAAACATACCTTGAAACAACACGATATATTTCATCTTTTTTAAGGTTCTTGTGCATCGATGATATAAACTCAAATTTACAAACGAAACACTATCATAAGTTATGACACGTCGAATATACTGTTTACATTGGATATAAAACAATCATTAAAGCGTTTATTAAAGCTATATACAAAACTATATACATCAATAATGATCTTGATGTAATACGAATTACAAAATTAAGTACGAGGAACGAACAACATTTCGATGCAGCTTGCATCATCCTCAGATTCTGAATACAAAATGTTAATTATCTTGATGCTAATACGAATTTTAAAATTAAGTATGAGAAACGAACAACATTTCGATGCAGCTTGCAACCTCAGATTCTGAATACAAAATGTAAATGTCAATGTCAGTGGATATATATTTAGTTATGCATACAATAGATTAGAATAGAATACAAAAGGCATTCTTTTATACAAAACGCTTCGCTTTTAGCGAGTCACTTTGAATATTAATTGTAGGTTGGCGGTGCAATGTAAATAACATTTAATAAATGAGGCAGTTGAATTGCCGGTTTTCACATGACGTCATGAAAACATCAAAATCTAAACTATAGATTGTATAAAGACATTTCTCAAATATGTTTCAGAACTCAGTGTTATAAGTCACAAGAAAAAATCTCGAGTCATTTCGATGTTTGGTTCCCGAGTTATGAAGGTTGAGTTTGTGTCACGCAATGCCGTCACGTCTATCTAAATAGCGATCAAAATAGTAAAATAATTTACTCTAGTTAAAAGATTTTCCCTTAGACGCGTTTTAAAGATCTATTTAAGGTGTATTTAAGTGAAACATAGTCAAAAATATTAAAAATTCCATCATCTTAAGCCTTTGAAATTTCGTCCGGCATGATGGTGCACCAACTTGGAACACCAAGATGGCCGCTCCATACATTTTAACCAAAAATTGCGTCATGTTTACTCGCCTTTAATTCCGCAACGAAATGCTTTACAGCCTCGAAATTTGGCCAGAATATGTAGTTTTGACCGCTTTACAAGATTATGAAACTTTTATTTCATTATAACGCGAATTTACGCTTTTGAAATTCATGATGACGTAGGTGAAAACCAAGAATTTGTTTTCACGACGTTTCAAGATCTTAAATTGTTCTTGCGTGACGTAAGTTGCTGCGCTGATGTGTGCTGTTGGCATGAACGACTGTTGGGCGCTGATGTGAGTGCTGATGCAATGGCTGACAGAGGCTGCACTCGTGGTAGACAGGATAGTAGTTCTTGCTGTGCTGGTGGATAATTAGGATGCAGTTCTTGCTGGGCTGGTGGATGAATGGATGATAATTCTTGTTGTTCTGGTAGTAGGGATGGTGGTTTTTGTGGTTATGCTAATGGACAGAATGGATGTTCTTGTTGTGAAGATGGACCATTGATCATGGAAATAAAGACAGAGGACCAATAAGCCACCTGTCTTTCAGCATGAAGAGCAGAGGCAGGACTAATGTGGTCTTCTAAGCCAACTGGTGCAGCCTGAAAAGCCTGAAGGCGTGCATTTATAGAATATAGTGCATCTACGATCTCAGAGTTTTCCAAAGAGGGGAACTGATAGGGAATGAGTGGAGTAGTGTGGTGTGCAGAGGCGCCAAATGAAATGCTGTGAAGCATTTTACCTAATGCCCCTGCATCATCAACAATCCCTGAAATGGGCTTGTCTTGCTGGGCAAGCTTTTCTTCTACACTTTCACTATTTCTCAATCCGGTATTTAGTAATGAGATTTCAGACTCCTAAAAAAAAGGCAACAGAAAAATTAATGTTAAAGAACGTAGCCATTTTACCTAAATTGTAATCATCTCTTAAACAAACTATGTAAAACCATTTCACTGCAAAAAGATATGCATTTTAAGTGAGTTTTCTAAGCATCATTCCAGCTCCAAGTATGATACCATGTGCTGTGATTACCATATTTTTTTTCCATTACTCTATATTGTTTAGAACTGAAATTATTATTTCACGAAAAAAAAACCACCATAAAACCATATGATATGTAATTATAGACTAAGAAAGTACAAAACTAGCCTAGCTCAGCCTTTCAATATGAGTGGGTCACCTCATTACACTCATTAGACATTAAGAAAACAGTGAATTGTACAGTTGAATCCACTAAAACACCCCAATTTTCAGATACTTTACCAAGTAATTTTCAAGTTATGATAATGTCAATGATACTTCCGTATGCATGGCAAACAAAATAACTTGCTTAAGGCAGAAGTACTTTTTTATTAATATAAGGTAATTAATTCTTCTTCATCTTCCCCATTGTTACTTTGCGATCATTCAGACTCAAGTAAGGTAAAATTTGAACACATACATTTCTGTGATTTGTAAATGTGAAGGTAAAAGTGGTTTAATGGGTCAGGGTATATGTATATATTAAACACAAAATAATACAAAGTAATAATAAAAGGGGTGGGGGACAAAAACAAGACTAGAGAAAGTGAATAGGCAACATGAATAATAAATAATTATTCTAAGTATCATTGCAACTTATTGTGGATTATAGCTACTAATAAGGGTAGAAAATAATTTGCGTTTAAAATTTGTTTCTCTTATTTTTTTAAAATTTTCATCCAATGAATTCCATAATATTGCACCAGCAAATCTCATATTGAATTGACCATAATTGGTCTTTACAGGTGGGGAGAGTATAATTTTCTTTACTGGAAAATCTTGTGTTGTATTTGTTTAGTACTTGCATGAGTAAAATATGATTTAAATACATCAGGGAGATTGCCATGATATTGATACATGAAAATACCAGTTTGGAACTTCACAAGGTCTCTAACCTTTAAGATGTTTAGATAAAGAAATAATGGATTTGTATGTGCTCTGTAGTCACTAAAAGTTATCAAATGGATGACTTTCTTTTGAAGATTGAGAATGGGATGCAGGCTGGTATCGTACGTGTTACACCAAGCCACTAGTCCATATATTAAGTAAAGATAAATCAGAGAATAATAAAGATTAAAGAGAATACCCCTTGTGACAGTTTGACGCAGTCTAGAAATTTCACGAACTCCACGTTTTCTTAATATGAGAAACATGGGATTTCCAATCAAGATTTTCATCAATTAACACTCCTAGATATTTAGTTGAACTTTCCTTCTTTAGTGAGCATTTATTTAGTAATAATTTTATTTGGAATGTTATTTTCTTCTTTGGTGCATGAACGATAACATAATTTGATTTTTCTATATTTAATAAAAGTTGATTACAACATAGCCATTTATGCACAAGTTCAAGTTCATTTCTAACTGTACTTTAAGAGATTTGCTTGAAAAAAATTTGTATTATCTGCAGAGAGATGAAACTCAAAGACGTTTGAACAATTAGGTAGAACATTTAAATACAACAAGAAGAGAAGAGGACCTATGACAGAGCGTTGAGGGACTCCCATGGGAATAGACCTAATATCCGAATTTACATTGACTACAGAAGCGAACTATTTTCTATTAGAAATATAAGATTTAAACCATTCAAAAGCAATTCCTCAAATGCCACAGAAAAAAGTTTATCAAGTAAAATTTTGTGATTGACAAGTGTCAAATGCTTTTGATAAGTCTAAAATTATACCAACAGAGAAGCTACTGGAGTCAATTGATGTTTGAATTTTGTCAGCTACAGTAAGGACTGCCTGAAGGGTGAAGTGATGTTGTCTTAAACCAAGCTGTTTATGAAATAGAATATTATTCTCATTAATGAAATTCATTAGCCTAGAGAACATGAGTTTTTCTAACAGCTTGTGGAATACTGATAATAGGAATATTGGTCTATAATTATCAACACAGAGCTCAGACCCCTTTTTATGGACTGGTATGACATCAGCTAACTTACATTTTTCAGGGACAATCCCACTTTCAAATAAAAGATTGAAAATTCTTTGCAGTTGGGAGGAGATTAAATCTTTAATTAAAATCAAATTTTTAATTGGAATGCTGTAAGGTCCAGTGGATTTTGAAGGATTAAGTTTATGTATTTCTTCAGAAATTTCTTCTGATGATACTTGTCTTATGTAGAAACTATTCGATTGGAAATTACGCAAGAAAGATATGGGGGAATCACTAACTGAAGGTATTTCTTGAGCTAAGTTAGTTCCTACATTTGTAAAAAAAATTATTAAACGCATCGGCTATATCTTTGATATCTGTTATATTGTTTCCATCTATAATGAGTTTGGAAGGAACACAACAACCTTTGGATTTCTTTGTTATTAGTTTTCTTATGCCACTCCATATATTTTTAATATTTGTTTTGTTCTTATTATTTTTCCGGGAGAAAGCCCTTGAAATTAAATTTGGAAAAATTAATTTCCGACTTGGTAGAGCATCGGTAGTACAATTCCGAAAGTCGTGGGTTCGATTCCCAGCGAGGTCGGAAATTAATTTTTCCGAATTTAATTCCAAGGGCTTTCGCCCGGAATAACCTTGTTCCCAAGCACTATAACTTATCTATATTTCTATATCTTCATGTATTTCATTAGTGCCATGCGGTCAACTTATTCTCATTATTAATTATACAGCGGCCTAATTAATCCCATATCAACAAGACCTGTCCAATTAAGAAAATAATTGGACAGTTACCTATATGGGATTTATGAGAAGCTGTATAATTAATATTGTAATTAATTACTTAGGTCATTATTTACAGGGAGGGGGAGGGGGGCTGGCGCATTTTGATTTTCACTTGCACAAGTTTTCGTGACCCATACCCCTAAATTCCCCTTTGCCTCTCATAGCCTTATACTTCGTGGAGCATAACAAATGCTGGCCCCCTCTATTTGCACCAGCCACCCCCCCTCCCTGTAGATAATGGCTGGTCCCTTACTGAACTCATTTAACAGGTGTATTAACTCACAGGAATTTTTTACTGGGATGCTCCACCCACCTGGAAAACTTTACTGTCTCATATCAAAAAAATTCAATCACAAACGATGATTACCTTTTTCTCAACTCTGTGTGCTTTTTTTCCTTTCAAAATTCAGTTTCCTATTGCTCCCGATAGTTTGCTGTCTTGCCTCTTTGCGAGCTTACATAAATTTTGCTACATCAAAGCGCCGGTTCTTTTTATGGGGCATGATCTTTTTCAGCGTCAGTTCTTTGAAGTAAATTGTAAGTCAGAGTCATGTTCTTTAGCTAATGAATACATAATAACAGATGATTTTTACTTCCTTGCACTTTCAACCTTGATAAAACTTTTCCTGAAAGGAAGATCCGAGTGATCGAGTAAGAAATAGTCTTACTTTCTTGTGCTTATCAACCTTCATTCTGACTGCCAGTAATCCATTTTTCATGTGATGAAGAAATGAAATTGAATACCTCTTTTTCACTCAAAGGCTAAAAAATTCACCATCTAAAATCTCAATCTTAATTGAACCAAAACTTCTTTCAAAAAAAGAAAGCGAAGTACTATTTGACTCACGAAACCATTGTCATTCAATTTTTTCGTGAGAATTGGTAACAAAAAGAGACGATTTTCTAAGGATTTTTGCTTCAACTTTAAAAACAAAAAACATACGATTCATGGAAAGGAGTTTGTCTTTTTATTTCTTAACTGAAATGTTCAATACTCTTTCGTACAAAGAAGACTATCCGGGCGAAAGACTAGCCGCCATCACTGCTGTAAGATGTCCTCTTGTTCAAGAAAAATTTGCAAAAATTGACTACTCAGTTTGGCATCAAAATGAGGCTCATGATCTCAAGATTCCAGCCATTTCATAAGGTGCAACCCATAGCCTATCAGAAACCTACATAGGACAATTTTTCACACCTATTTTTGCTAATCTTTGGGAGACTGGATACGAGCTACAAAGGCCGCCATTTTTAAGGACGAACGAGATGCTACAAAATGGCGCGCGCTGGATAGGTGTGACATGATCTGTGATTCCACACTTGCAGAATTTTCCTCTTGCCCCTTTAGTAGGAGGCATTTTTGAGTCCTCAGCTCTTTCCTTCCACCCTTGGCAAGTCTTCCCTGAACTTCTTGCATAGCTTCATTGCCATCACATCCTTCTTGATCTTCGTTGTTGCCATAGCGGTGTAGAATTGTTTGGCGTCTGACAAAATTCCTCCTGTAAAAAAAAGGATAAAAAATAACCCTCAAAATATACTGTACACACGACTACAAGCTACTGTGATGGTATGAATGAAAATGTTGGTAAAACAGAGTTTTTCTCCATAGTTCATAATCCCTTGGTTAGTCGAAGACGCCTAAATTTTAAAAGTCTGGCTGATGTAAAGAAAAAATATTAGACATTACTTCTTATTTTCATTTCCACCACCTCAGTGATGAACACTGTCATTATCAGCTTATATAATCAATAGAAGAAAAGGGGAGGTGGAAAACATGCCGAGCAGAGTAGGGCTTACCATCAAAACGAATGTCAAGGCTGTCTTCATCAATATCTTCACTCTTTCCTCTTCACTTTCTAATTCTTCACTAACATGTTCATCGCTACTGCCACTAACCATCATTTCATTTTCTTGTTTTGCATCATCATAATCAATATATTTTCTGCATCAGCATCATCACCACTGTCATCAACACTACAGCTGTCTGTATCATCAACATCACCATCAACAATATCTGCATCATCATCACCAACATCGTAACTACCATCGGACTCGACATTGTTCTTTTCATCATCATCAGTTGCCTGTTTTTCTGGGCTGGCTTCATCTTCATGTAAGGTCTTCTTGTCACATTTCCCGCAGGAGCACACAGAGGTTGGATGGAAGCCACATTCATCATACTTCATATTCCCATTCAGCCATTTGTGGATATTACGACAATGATATTTACCCAGCACTTCATTCGTCTAGCATTCTGGGCAATTCCTTCTCTGTTCAAGGCAGAGAAATGCTTCCTTTTTGCTGCTGCAATGAAATCATCTGTTATGCAGCCACAGCCTTTTGAGTGTCTCTCTTGTGCAGAAACACAGCTAGAAATGCTTAGGAATGAATCCTTGGTCTACAACTTTCTTTCCTTTGTACTCTTTCAGGTTGTTTCCATGGGAACGGCCAACATGACCCCCACAAAGCATTATTCTGTTGAGCGTACAATCATCAAACACGGTTTTAAATGAAATTCCTTAAGATGTTCTGATCTTGCCAATTCAGTGAGCAGTTCATTCCTTCTTCTTTGGCTTTCAAAAATAGCAGATGTGTTGCCTTTGCTGTACCGTCCCACAAATCTGCTTCAGCAATGTTGTTGGAACCTCTCATACACAAGTGGCCATAATAAAGGATTGCACCAGAGAGAAAATCAATGGTGACAAATAGTCCAGCAATATGATGACATAATTGTGCACTTTGAGGTAAAAGCACCACATATTTTTTACTATTCGACATGCTGATTAATTTCAGCTATGGACCCACCTCAAATTCTTCCGGGGGGGGGGGGGGGTCAATTTTTGTGCTTGGGGGGTAGGGCAAGGCAAATTTTGATTAAAAATTCTAAGATACTGGAACTACATCTCTTAGGCCCAAGTGAAGATATTTTTCGCAATCAAAGGGTAAAAGAAAATCTTGATATAAAAGGCTTCAGAGAAAGCTTAATTTCTCTATAGAACGTGTATCACAAGAGAGTGTTTTTGGGGATATATCGGCAATAATGAGTATAAGGCGTACTTGCTTGCTTTCTACCAACCCTTTTGCTGCAAACATGATCAAATTATTCTTATCCTTTGCTTTGAGATTTTTTATGTTAAATGTTCTGCAAAGAGAAACTAGACCTTTTCTCTATATCGTAGGTATAACTTTTTTAAAATGGCTAATCGTTTCAGCTGTTGTCAATGGTACATTAGTGGCACTATCTGAAAACAAAATAATAAACTTGTTAGTAACTAGCCTAATTGCGCTCACATAGCTTAGATTAACTACCTTAAACCTCCGAAAATACGTCCATCCGAAAATAAGCCAACCCAAAAATAAACCTGACAAGAAGAGGCATGTTGGGCGAATGTAAGCCCAGGGCTTATTTCGTAGGTTTACTGTACTCTAATTAATTACCTGGTATTGCAAAATCAGCTGACTTCTCACTACTGCTACTGGAGTGCTCTTCGTCACTATTAGAACTGCCACTGTCATCATTGTCATCTCTCACGGCCATGGTTTCTTCAGTTTCTGTCTGAATCTAGGTACTGACACCCAAAGATTTCTAGAAAGAGACAAACTATTTGCTTACAGCTTGTTCTGCTATTTTATCCTCTTTTACTTCATAGTCAAAACCCTTCTTGACCATTCTTCGGCTTGGAACCAATAAGCATAATTTCGGTCTTTGGTATATTGAGGCTCAATTTATTTGCCAACAGCCACTTTTTAACATTAGAAAAATCATAGTTTAGCATCGGGGCCTGAACTGGTGCTTGAGATTCCAAACCTGGCTGTACGATATTCTCAATATATTGATCAGTCATACTGTGCAAGCCGGGTTGAGTTTTCTATCCGCTAAAACTGACCAACTTCGGTTGATGGTTGATGAAGAGTGTTGTAATAATTTACACCCTACCGTTATATTCACGTCCTGCCTGTAAGAATACTCATTAACATTCCCTATGGGCATAATTTCCTTATTCAAACTGAGTTGTGTGATGTTTTACACGGTCTGCCATGCTTCGTCAGACATTCTTGCCGCCAGCTTGAAGTACAATAACACTCAGTATGGTGGTTGCAATGTCTTCATGTAGCTCATCCATTTTCCCTCCGACAAAACTGCCTAAAAGCCTTCCTTCATTCCTTTTTGTTCTACAACAATATCTACTACCTCATCTAAAGTGTTGCGAACGCTTTCATCGTCAGCAAGGATTCTGTGTCCAAGGATACTACCAATCGACTCGCGATGTAGTCTCCCCCACAGCCGCTTTCAGTGTCGTCACGCAGCGTTTTCTCCCCTGACTAGCGGCTGCTTACCCGAGCACAACATTCCTTTCCTCTGAATTAACCAATCACGGCTTAGCTCTTGAAAACCAGGAACCATTCGCGCCATATGGAAAACAAGATGCGTCGTTAGAGAAAGGCTTCGAGATAGCAGCTAAGAAATTTCGAATCAAACAGTTTAATGATCACCAGAAAGACGCTATACGAAAGATTTCACAAGAAAAACAAGATTTCTTTGAAAATCTGCCTACTGGATATGGGAAATCGTTCAAAAGAATAAAATATTGGCGCTCTAGAGCATAGCCCAGTAATTTCTTTCGAGACAAGCTAGAGGAATTTTTGAATAACAGGAGTTCGAAGTTCTTGACATTTCATATAAACTGCTAACGCGGCGTTAGAAGGTTGGCCATAAGATAACGCTTTAGCTAACGATTCGTGTTCACTTTGCACGACTTTTCTAACAGTGTGAACAAAACAAAACAACTTTTCTAACAGTATCAAATTGAGCTAATCCTCTCACTATACGCGAAGTAAATACCAGAACTGTGAGCGTTACCCAGAAGTTTACAATGAATACCCGTGGAAGTCAACAGTGTGACAGTGTCAGATTTAAAAGTTATCTAGCCTTTTTGCAATTACACTGCATTCGTTGTTTAAAATAAGTGATCTGCGCGGCTCATCTTCTTCGTTTATTAAAAATACTGTCAGACTTTGTTTGAATTCAATCTCTTAAATCTTGAGTCGTCTCGTTTAACTTCCATGAGTCTAAATTACGCTTTTTAAAAAAGTTTTCCAGTTTCTCTTTGCTTATAATATTTTGGTACGAGCTCAATAGCAAGTACAAAGTCGAATTCACTATCGGCCGATAAAACAATGTCGATAGCTAAACTTATAAAAATATAAATCTTTTCTTTCATTTATGAACAAAGAAAACACTTATTTCCGTCTCCAATAATTTTTTTTTAGGGGGGGGATTACACATTCAACAAGAACGAATTCAATTTTAATTTCCCAAAGATTTTCTCCAACTTCCACTCAAATGCTTCTTAGAATTATTTCTCTCGCGAATATTTACAAGTTGTCAAATTCGAAACGTTTTGATTGGTTCTTGAAACACAATGACACTTATCTGATTGGTTGAACACAAACAATAGGAAAGGAATGTTGTGCTCGGGTAAGCAGCCGCTAGTCAGGGGAGAAAACGTTGCCTGACGACACTGAAAGCAGCTGTGGGGGAGACTACTCGCGATGACCTTCACAAATATGTTGAACTTCTTGGAATACAGACTTAGTACGATTTTCAACATTTGTTCGTTTTTGTATTGGCCGAAGTTCCTTACTGCTATAAATTTCATTAAGGTTAGGTGAGAAATCACTCTTCTGCATATTGAGATCACATTCTTCAAGTTCTGGAGTTGGCGGGAAAGTGATTGTAGGATTTGGCGTGCTTGGCAGAGTTTTACTACTGATGATGGGTTCTGCGTTCTTCCTTTTTAGACCTGCCGTCGCTGCTTCAATCTTGTCTTGGAGGGCATTTATTTCATCTTTAAGCTTCGCCATCCTCCAGCTATGCCAAATGTTGTGGCGACGAATACATGCTCTTTAGACCTTCCAGAATCAAAATATTTAGGAAGGCATTTGGCACCATTTTCATCCAGCAAGTCGTGGAGAGGAAGACTTACGATTTCGTCTGGAAATTGTGTTTGTAGCGATGTACAGTAAAAACCCGCGAGTAAGAACCTGAAAATTAAGAACCTGTTAGCCTCAAATTTGTCACTTATAAAATGACCTTTGAATTGAGCGCACTTTCAGTGGATTAAATTTCACTTTTCGCGTTGACAAGATTCTATCGGTAGTACCGAGTTTCAGGGTTCGTGTTGACAAGACTATGAGTATTGGACGGGATCGTATTCTTACTATACGGCGTTAATCCTTTTTACGCTTAAAAATAAAACAATAGGAAAGTAGATCACATTTCATATCATGCTGCGATTTACCAGACTTTACTTGAATTGTTGCTGCTAAAAAGGGTCTTTTGTTTGCACCAAAAAGAACAGCATCTTCTCCGTTGCCGGCGACAAACTGTTCGAGAGCAATAAGCCTCGTAAGCCCGAGCAGTCTTTTCGTCGATAGCTTCTGCTCTATCCTTTGAGGCCAGTCTTGCTCATGCAGCTAAATTTGGGCCTATTAACTCGGTGATTCCAACATTTGTTGCCGCAGCTATCGATAGATCGCAATATATTTCGGCTTCTATTATAATTCTTTTTTTGTTGCCATCGCGTATGCCAGCGTGACAACACAGACCGGATAAGAAGCATACAGACAGGGTAGGAAGCTATTTTTTAATGACGTAAGTATAAACAAAGCTCCTCATTGGTCGGAAATGATAGGATTCCTTCAAAGCCCCTCGGCTTTGCTACACTACAACTACATAAGGGATAAACTTATGATCAATTAAGGCTGATTGATATATTTCCTGGTTCTGCTCCACTTGTCCGGTTCTAGAAGTTCCTCATTTGCAATAACAGCGTTATCATTTGGCTCAAAACCGCCCTAGTCCATTATTATATCTAGTGCGGGATGGTTAATGAATAAGCGGGCCCGTAAACCTACATTTATCGAAAGTATACTTGATAAAACTAAGTAAACTAAACAGTTTGTTTTCTGAAAGATGCATTTAACTTCTGCATCCAGCTCCGGTGTCTCGTCACCCCAAGACCTTGATGATGATGATGGGGGTATCTGACTTTCTTCAAAACATGACGTTTGTTACAAAATGCACTGTCCCAGTCTTTGGGGAAATATTTTTCTGGAAATTCATTTGCTTTCAAGACTGTACTTCCAATATGTTTTGCCTTTCCAGGAAATAAATGTCTGATTATAGCATGTTCAAAACAGATTGTTTTGTCACTTTGCAGAGAGCTTGGAAGACCACCCTCCACTATATTTCTGATTGTTTCCACATGAGACTTATATTTTAGACGACATATTTATCAACTTTGGGTCTCTCCAAATTCCTGCATATAAACACAAAAAGATATATGTATAAGTAATAAGAAAGAATGTGATGTGTGGTATCTTAACTTAAGAACATAAAATTAATGTACACATAGTTGAAGAGTTGTTTCATCTTATTTGTGTATTATTTTGGTTGAATGAATACTAGCAACAAAACAGTTAAACATTTCATCAACCATTAAGTGCAAAACAACATAACTAGATGAACTATAACGAATAATTGGAAGCATAACGTAATAAACTCAATGAAATATTGATTTATCTAGATTAGAAAAATGAATATACAATTAATCTTTGCACGATTTACATACATGATTTTTTTCCATAAGCGAATAAACTAAGTAAAGGAAAAAACAAACTATATCAGAATATTGTCTAAAATTTGTTTGTTGGCTTCACATGAATTAAAGTCTGAGCCATAATTTTTACAGTTTTATTGTATTCCACCATTCTATTCAAATTCAAAATCATTATTCACTTTTACAACAATACATTTTCTTCATTCACAACAGTATAGTTTTTTTACATCTTGCAGAAAGCATTCAAATAAATCATCTTCCTTGTGCGTGTATCTCCAAAGAAACTTTGTAAGGTCTGATGACAACATGCTCTTCCTTACTCCAAACTTTAGTAATTTTACCTCTGCTTGACGTCAATGTCCCTCTATGCTGTTGGTGTGTTCTCCAGCTGCATTAACGAACTCTTTGGAGTGGTTCACTGTGCTGTTTGTGTAACCATTCTTTTCGAGATTATAATAGGCCTTCTGATATGATGTGTGTTCCTGGGTCGATATGCTTATTAATTATTGATAATAACGTGTTCTCGTCTTGTTTCTCGACAGCAACCATGAAACACTTTCCTCTATTCCACCAAAAATCCAGTCCTTGTACTCTGTGTCCTTTGTGGTACTTCCTTTTCCCGAACTTGCTTTCATCAATTTGTACGACCTTTCCATCTCCGATTTTTCACTTTGCACGTTTCACGGCAGAACGAATCCCAGTCAACCGCAATGTTTTGACTCAATATCAACTGTTTTTTTGATTTGATGTTGTTCTAGTCCTGCACACCACCAGTACGTGAATTTCATTATATCCTATAAAGTCATAGAGGATAGCCCACTAGTTTGATTTTACTAATGATAAACATTCAATGCTTTATTGCCTTTATTGACTTTTCTGTTCTTTGTTTCTAAAAAAGCTTAGAATGTTAGTCAGGCATTTTGTATTTTTAGTGATCTTTGGCGTAATTTTTGAGCTATTGCGAAGCTCATCTAGGCTTTTGGGTAGCACTATAATGCAAAGCAACCCTCTAATGCCACCATGACTATAAATGCGTGCTAGTGTGTTGCTGTCAAGTCCTTCCTTTGGGAGTTTTTCTTTCATGTGCTTGCTAAAAGGAGCTTTTGTAATGTGTATGGTCGAGAATTAGCCTCTAAAGATCTTGCCATACCATATTTGGAATCTGTTGTGGAAATACATTCTTTTTGAGTTCGTCTTCCATTTCAACGTGTGGCGTGAAATAGGATCCTGGTTAATGCTTTAACGTCAACCAAAGCGTGGTTTGCTTCAAATTCTTCTTTAAACAGAAATTGATAGACTCCTGACACCGACGTTTTTGGGCATTCGCGTAGTGGACTTTGCTCTTGTTTCATGCTTTGTGCAATGACTTTCAGGGAATCTACTAGCATGATTGTATCTAGATTGTGTCTTAAAAAGGCGTTGAACAATTGGATTGGGCTTTCCTGATGAAATTAAAATTTTCCGTGAGGCCTGCCTTTTGGTTCATGGCTTACTTTCAATGATTTAACCTTTAAGACTGTTTTCCATTATAAATCTTAAATTTGTAGCCTATAGGTATGGTATAGGCATCTATTGTATGTGTATCTTTTTACATGTACACAAAATATCCATACTGAAATTAGCCTACGTGGCTATAGGTATGGTCTAGATGCTTCGACTCAATCGCACACACACTAGCCTCGTGCTCTGTGTTACGTTTTGTCCCCCACTAAGGGAGGGGTACATCTCAGTGCGGAAAATTACAAACATGTCAACAAAACTGATGGTTGCATCAATTTCACAAAAGTTCAAGTCTATAACTAATCAATCACAGTTCAGAGTCTAACAGTTAACATTGTCTTGTCTTTTTAAACGTTTTTTTTCTTCTCTACTTGTAACGTTCCCAGAGACAGTTGTCGCCCAGAAACGATAGTGACAACCAGTTTAGGACAATGCATTCTTTATTAATGACGATTATACCAAACGGTGAAAACTGTGATAATATAGGGCTGAAAGTTTCTAATTGGAACTACACAAGACTTAATTAACGTGGAAAATATAAGAAAAGGAATAGATAAGTAGGAATAGATAACTTACGTCCGGTCCTGGATTCTAGTACGTAGTATTTCTGATTAAATTTGCCGTGAATTCTGGCGATAGACATGCTGAAGACTAACAACATGTGCTAAAGGACGCTAAAGACTCAAATTACAGGAAATGACTAACTAATTAAGTAATTATTAACTACGAGCTGAATAAAATACAAGCGAAAGGAGAACAGGAAAATATATAATATATGTGTATAAGAAACGTAACGTGACACGACTTTCTTCTGTTTGGGCACTGGTCATCATGCTACCCAAGGTGTGCACAGTCTCATGTAGATGTGATATACTCCGCAAATCGTTCAACTTTCCTGATAACCTGTCAGTTCCGTAACTGTAATTGACTTGTTAATGTTTACTGTGTCTTGACATCTCCGAGTTATGTCTAATCCAATCACCAAATCTGTTCGGAGCTCTTACTGTTCTTTTCGGCCTTTTTCTATCATCCTGTTCTTTGTGTTTCTTCTCTTTTTGATCTCTTTGCTGCTCTCTGAGATCTTTCTCTTCTTCGGTTTCCTTCGGGTTTTTATTTACCTTTCTTTTCTTCCCTTTCTCTTTTCTTTCATCCTTCTTTCCTCTCTTACATTCGTCTTTTCTTTCACCCTCCTTTGCTCTCTTACATTCATCCTTTCTTTCATCCTTCTTTCCTCCCTTTTCTTCCTCTTTTCTTTAATCCTTCTTTCCTCTCTTTCCTTCCTCGGCTAGCCAACTTTTCAATGGTGGACCAAGATATGGTTTGAGACGATCCACGTGGACTACCTTAGGCTTAGACTTGGCTGTCTTTTTAATCCTGTAGACGACATTCGACAGTGCGGCCACTACCAAGAAGGGTCCTTCCGAGGGACAGTCCAGCTTGGCGCTTCTGCCCTTCGTTGTTGTACATTGTTGAATGATTCAGCTAATCTTCTCCTAAGTGCCTCTGCGTACTCACCAGGTATTGGTGGTGCATCTGGAGTTTTCTGTGATTACATCTAGAGGTACTTCCACTTCGCATCAGCTGATTTGGAGTGTAGCCTGTACTGTCATGTACTACTGAGCGGCATGCTATCATGCACATAGGAAGTTTGGGTTCCCAGTCTTTTTGGTCTTGTTGTAGTTTGCCGCGAAGCTTCTCGATTAAGAGGCGATTAAATCTCTCCACCACCAATTTCGGACATAACTTTAGACTCGAAGTTGGTCCCATGATCGCTGTGTATTTGTCTTGGTACTCCAAATCTACACACGAATTCAGATACTACCTTTTCGGCGACTGTAGTTTCTGCTTGGTCAGGTATAGCATAGCTTTCAGTACCCTGCGAGCAGAGGTTTTTTTCTGACCCTCTGTGGAGCTGGCTGTCGGGGAGAAGAAATACCTCTGCAGCGAACCTCCTCGTTCTTATGAAGTTGCCTTTGATCCAAGATGTTGGAGCAAAGCCACCGGATCAAACTGCTAAACTGGTAAAAACCGGTTTGATTCCCTAGTGCGCTTGTCATGTTGGCGAGAGGATTCATATTTCTTTCTGATTTCTTCAAGATCGTGCTCACCGGATGATATTCTTTTGCTTGCACTATCTACTTTCTGCTTACAAGGTCGACAAATCCGCTGCGATTCCTCTGAAGCTGGTGTTCTTCCTAGTGCCTTTGCCAAACCAGGACAGGATCGTAATACAACTTTTTTACTAGTATCATCTTTACTCGATTTCAAATTCAAATTCATATCACATACCAAACAATAGTGAAATGAAGGACCACCTCCATATACTTTCGTAGGTGTTTTCGGAGATTTTTCAGTATAAAAACGAGGCATCACATACTAGTAATAAAACCGATTTAAAGCAACTATCTTCGAACGAAAGGCGGCACATTGAGAAATGGCGCGAGCGGAAATGATGCCATCAATAAATCCAGTAAATGTCACGGTTCCCAAGCAACAGCCGCGCATGCTCAACATAAGAACGAGGAGGTTCGCTGCAGAGGCATTTTTTCTCCCCAACAGCCAGCTCCACAGAGGGTCAGAAAAAAACCTCTGCTCGCAGGGTAAGCTTTTAGTCCATTTAGTAAAATAATCAGAGATAACCAAAATGTACCGATTACCTTTTTGTGAGGCAAGGGTCCTAGGATGTAGGTAGGTAGGTAGGTAAAACTTTATTTAAACACGCTTGCCTCGTCAACTAAAGCTGATTTCCACAAGGGGCGTGTGGATAAATATTACAATGAAAAGCTAATACTATTTTATATTCTAATCAATAATAATAATAAATAAATAAATAAATAAATAGTAATAAAAATAAAATAAATATAACTGTTAATAAGGCTACAATAATACATAGTAGATTAAGTAATAATTTATAGATACTAAGAGATAGATAGAGTGTGGGTGGCAATTTCAGATTTGAATTTGGCCAGTGATTTGCAATTTCTTAAATTTTCTGAGTTCCAGACTTTTGCCCCATCATAAGAAAAACTTCTTTTACCAAACTCTGTCTTAGGGAGAGGTAACTGCAATGAGGTACTAGAGCCCCTTAAGTCGTAATTTGTAACGCCTTGTTCTTTTTTAAAGAGATCTACAAGACAGGGGCCATTCCGTTAAGTATTTTGTACATGTGCTTGGCCTTTGTTTTCTCTCTTTGGTTTTTGAGAGGTTCCCAGCCCAGAGCTTTCAAAGCTTCCTGGTGGGGAGTTTCATTACTCATATAAGAAATTACTCTTGCAGATCTGTTTTGTAATTTCTGAAGACGTTTAGCGTGACCTTCACCAAGGGTGTCCCATACCTCACTACAGTAGTTAAAGTGCGGCTGTACTATAGCATTATGTATGCCAATCAGAGTTTCCCTGTCCACGAGGTCTCTTATTTTTCTAATGGCTCCTATACCCGACGTAACTTTTTTAGCTATGCTATCTACATGCTCATCCCAAGACAAAAACTGGTCAATCTCCAAACCAAGAACCTTACTTTGGGTAACTTGTTTTATGGAATCTTGACCGATCTCTACATTAGGCTGAGCAGTGATAGTACGCAAGTTATAGTGAGACCCAATTAGCAGAAGAATGTCCATTGCGATCCTTTCCATGGGCGCTCCAATGATGTACTGTTTTTAGGGGGCACGTCATTTCTTTCCTGGACTCTTCTTAGCTCAACATTCATGACAACGAGTGACCCATCTATGGACTTGAGCAGTTAGACCAGGCCAATAGTACCGTGTTTGAAGAGCGAGTAGAGTTTTACGAACACCACGATGGCTTGCTGTTGTATGGTTGTGATGAGCTGCTAGTGCTTGTTCTCGTAGGTTACAGAGTAGCACAATCTGATATGTCAAATCATCTCCGCTCTCACTTTCCCATTTCCGGTAGAGAACAGCATCTTGTACCTTCAGACGGTCCCACTGGGCCCATAGAGCTTTGAAGGTGGTTTTTCTTGTGATACTTCTTCCCAAGAAGGGCGCTCGCTAGAAGATTCCTTCAGCTCGATAAAATTCTTAAGTGTAGGGTCAGCCATTTGTTGCTGTGCCAAGTACGGGTAGGTCCACTGGGGCTCAATCTTCACATTATTTGATGGTTGACTCAGCTGTTCATCAATGTCCGTAACCGATGGGTGACCAGACAAGTCTGTGGGTGTTCCAACTTCAACTGTATTTAAACCTTTTGTGTGGTTCTGACACCATCTGCATCTTTCTGTGCAAAGTATTCGGGACATTGATCAGCATTGCAGTGCTGCTGTCCTTGACGGTACACGATGTCGAAGTCAAAGGTGCTGAGGAGGGCAACCCAACGGGCTAGTTGACCTTCAGGTTCTTTAGTTTTCAAGATAGATCTCAATGGTGCATGGTCAGTTTGAACCGTAAACTTGCTGATGTGGTAGTAGTGCTTGTATCGTTTCATGAATTCAACAATAGCCAAAAGTTCATTTCGCATAGTGCAGGAGTTACGTTCTGACTTAGAGAGAGTGCGACTAGAGAATGCTACAGGCCTTTCGACACCGTCCTGTATCTGTCACTGTTATCTTGTTGCCATTCGTCGTGACTCAGACGTTCCCCAGGGCATTCGGGAGCGCCTTTTCGCTTTCCTGATGTTGTTTCCATGACGAACAATCACGTCGAAGGTGACCTTTAGCTTTGCAGAACCAGCATTCGACTTCTCGTGTTTCCTATCTTCCTCTTGCTGGAATTCCAGATGGATAGGCCTTTGTAGGGCTCTCCTTGCTTTCACTAGTTACTAATTTCTGTAATAGCTCCGACAGTTCATATAGCTGCTTCTGTTGTGCTTCCTGTTGTGATTTTATTTGTTCGAGTTGTCTTGTGTAGTGTTGCCGGGCTTCCTGTGGTGCATTTGCTGTTTCATTTGATCGTGTTTCCTTCACTTTTTCTATTGGAACATAGTAGATGGACTGAGCTTAGAAGTTGGTTTTCTTAGATCGAACTCCATCTGTCTGAAGACTTCCAATTCACATGCCAAAGCTAGCGCAATGTATAGGCTTCTGGGCTTATCACGTCGTAATTTCATGCGATCGTCTCGATCACCAATGGCGTCAATAAACTGTTGAACACAAAATCTTTCTTGAGCTGCTGGGGAAAGATCTTGATAAGCCAGGCTACACATATCTCTTATGTCGACGGCTAAACTCCTGAGACTTTCCCCTTCTTGTTGTCGACGGTTGTTCAGACTTACTTGATGTAATTCTTGTTGAGTTTCAACACCAAAACATGTCTCTAAACGCGCCACTAACTTGCGAAAATTTCTGCAATCGTCCTCAGACATTCCGTGAAGCTGTGTTTGTGCTTCTCCTCGCAAAGATGCAGACAGAAATATTGCTCATTCTTCATTCCATTCATTAACAATTGAGCATCGGTTGAAATGTGTTAGATAGTCTCGAAGTGACGAGCTGCCATCATAGTCGTCTGGTAGTTTTACTGGCTTACGAAACTTATTGCTTTTAGTATAAAAAGTAGTAAGCACTTTTGAATTACCGTACGAACTTCATTGTGAAATGGGTTATTTGTAGCTGACGGTTGAAGTGGATTGTTGTCGCTTAGGAATGGATTTCTTGATCGTTGTGGTGTGTTATGATTTCTTTCGTCGCCATGTGACTGAGGCCACTGAAATTCACGAAATTCATTGCGAAAATTCGTAAACGGATTCCGACTTTTCGGTGTAGAAGTTTGTTTTCTCGTAAGAGACATGTTCTCATAGTTCTTTTCCATGCTGCCACCAGTGTAACGTTGTGCCTTTCTCTTTTATTCTCTTATCATACTCAACATACACAAAACCAGTCGACTCACTCGCACACACACTATCCTCGTGCTCTGTTACATTTTGTCCCCCACTAGGGGAGGGGTACGTCAGTCGCTACAATATTCTTCAAACATGTGCATGCATATTGCATCACAAGGACCAGTGCAAGCAAATATAACAATAATTATTGGTAAATTATTGTTATTGTTAAGATTGAAGGAGTTGATTATAAATAGATAATGTTATCCTTTTTGTGGCTACTGCTTCTAGTGAAGCGGTAGCCACTATGTCATCGGGTTGTAAGTCCGTGAGTCTGTGAGTAACAATAGAAACTAATCAATAAATTCCCGGGAACTGGTTGACAATCGATCATTGTACCGAAGCAAGCACGAAGCACGAAAGGAAACCTAAATCGAATACCGATTTTACTTTCGGATATTGTTCAGAGCCAATCAGATCATTGTTTCGACGGTGACGTGACCAATGCATCGTTATCTATTTTCGGGATCTTTCGTCTGTTTGGCGACATCTTGCTACAAACTTTTGTCGTGGCTGGATTCTAAATTCTATGGAGTTTAATGTAAGAACCAGCCTTTGAAAAAAAAATTTCCCAATGTGTTTATTCGAAGAAGATATATATATGATTTTCAAAGTGAATTTTGACGTTCTGTAGTAATTTTTCACCAGATCATCGTAATTTTAAAAATGCCACTCTATTTACGGTAATTTACGCTTAATTTTGCATCAACAACTAGGAAAAACTTTAAAGGATGTGAAATGCTTATTCGTTGATAGTTTTTAAGGCATTTAGCAGCCTGAGAAGCTTTTATATTGGAGTTCATAGGCAGCTTCTGTGACTGTGATGTCGACTGATTTATAAAGGTGAATAATTACAATCGATGTACTTCTGTACAATTACAAAGAATGTATGGGAAATCGGCCTACTAAGCTTCGGTCATCCTTGGTGAACTCATCAAACCACTTGATGATCTTTTTGGCCAGTCTGGAAAGATTACATGACTTTCTTAGTGTATTAACATAAATGACTAAAGGGGTTGATATTAGATGACCTTAATTTACATAGCTGCACAACTTCATTTAAAAGAATCTTGTGTGCATTAGCACAAGCATTATTTTTTTAGGTGGAGTGGTTCTACATGAACTCGGTCAATGATCTTACCAAGGAGGGGTTTGAATTCCTGTTTGGACTTTTGTTGTGAAATATGTGTGGTTATTTTTGTTCTTGCACTTGATTTTGCCAGACCTTTTTTTGACAATTGAGCTTTGACACCTTCAACACTTTTAACCACCTTTAGCCTATGTTCATATTTCCATGGCTCCCATGTATCTGTAGACTTCCTTCCAAATGTTCCTTTGCTGTTGCAACCATTGTCATATGTGACATCTGCAAAAGATGAAAAATATTTAGCACTGTTACTAAGTTCACCTCCAAGAAAAGCAATCATTTTAAAGTCATTTGGAAGTTCACCAATAACAAACTTTACATTAACAGAGGTGCCATCATGAATAATTGGAAATGTTTCATTTTCAAGAGATTGAATCTCATGGAAAAGCATTGAAACATATCTCTGGACAGGCAAGCAATTCTCACTACAATTAGCACCAAAAATAAGATAATTTTCATTGCTGCTCAAGACCCCATGACCAATGTTTAAAAAACCAACAAGCCAGGCACAAGCTGTCTCATCTTTTCTAAAAGGTGCACCATATCCACCTATAGAGACAAAAAACTTATAGGGCTCATCAAACACTTTCATAACCACTACATTTAGAAAGATAGAATTTTGCTAACATAAAGTAATGTTTCCTTCAAATTTCTATAACAGACACTTACCTTCTCTTGATCTTCTAAACCATCACAGTATCTGCTACACTATGAATTGTACCCTTAGGTATTGACTTAATGTATGGCATGAGCTTGTTGTATGATACAAGCCTTGGAAGTGGACAATTACCAACAGATATACGTACAACTTGACTGCCTTTAGAGTTACTAATGTAAGAGCTATCTCTATACAGCTTTCCATATTTCCTCTTTCCCATAACCCCGCCACTATAATAAACAGACACACTTCTAACCATATTATCAGTTGATGATTCAGGCATTATTTTTTTGACTTTCACTATGCATAATTGCTTCCTCTAATACTTTCTTTGAACATCTCTTAAATGCTGTATCTATTAAACCAACTGCAGCTGCATGAATTTCCTGTGCTGCCTCAAATGTCTCCTTTCGTTTCTGTCTAACAACCGTCTCACTAATAGTTAGTTTTCCTTTCTTCATTAGGGTTGGGGTTTTCTTTCTAATGTGTACTGCCTTATCTGATAATCTTCTATTAGTCCCCTTCTCTCCTCTTAACTCTTGCTGCACCTGATCTACCTCCTCTACTAACAATCCAACCTGTATTGAGGTTATAATAATAATAAAACCAGTGGTTCTAAGCTGTCTGTTTGTTTCATATGTGAAAGTGTGTGTAATGAAGCCAGTTTCCTCAATTTAGTAGGCTTCTTCATACTTTGACACTTTGACTCGGTATATTCTTAAATTAAAATGCACTTTGTCATTGTTCAAAGTTTGCCTGATAATATTGAAACATGGACCCAATTCACATGCAGAAGGTTACAATATTCAAGCTTTATTTTGCAATAAGCATCTTCAAAATGCATTATGGTTATGAATCACGTTTAACTTACATCTCTCAATCTTCCTTGTCTCCTGCGCTTCAGATTGTACTTATTTGTAGCATCCTTCTCTGCTCTTGCATGAACATCCTTTCTTGTTTTGAAGTATGTCGCACCAGCAGCTATTTGGCAGTTTAAAAAAATTTAAAGAAGAAAAAAAAAAGACTTTATTTAATCAAATAAATAGGTGAATTAGGTGTATGGAATCACCATTTTAGCACACTAATACAAAGCTCAGCAATGCATAAACTTTCCTTGTCTTACATGATTTTGGCAAGTTTATGCATGGACTTGGCATGATCTTTCATGATTTTTAAGAAGATATGTCGTGATCATGGACAAGATCTTTCATAGTTATGGCAAGATCTTATTTAATCATGGCAAGATCTTACAGGATATAGGAAATGATCTTTCATGACCATAGGAAGTTCTTACATGATCATGGCAGATCTTACAAGATTTTACAAGATCTTTAAATAAAGGTTCAAAGCATAGGACGAGGGCTTTCATTGAAATTCAAGACCGGGGGCGCAGCCCGTAGTTTTGAACTGGTTTAATAACCAGCCATGCCCCAATTCTATTGTTTTAATGTGACAGGTCTTGAATTTCAAATTCAAAACCTGGCCCGGGTTTTGAATTCAGCCCCGCTCTCCCCTGCTGATAATGAAAGCCGCCCCCGGCTTTAAGAATGTAGGTCTTACTCTGGGTTTCAAAACCTACATAAAACAATAGAATTGGGGCGTGGCTGGTTATTAATGGCCATGGTAAGATCTTATGCGAGGTCTTTCATAGTCATGGCAAGATCTTGTTTATGGGATCTTGGCATGATTTTACGGGAATCTTGAGCAAGGTCTTCTTTCATGGCCATGCCTAGATGTTACAGGCTCTTTTCGAGATTTACAGGTTATTTCAAAGAACTTTCAAGATGTTTTGCAGGAGGTTATGGCGAGTTCTAACGGCTTGCAAACATGATTTATGATTTTAGATAGTAATGAAACTTGTAAGGCTTTTATTATAATTATGTAACCTTTTATTGAAAACATGAATCAAATAATGATAAAGTACATAAAATTTAAAAGCTTATCTTATATTAAGCCTCTCAACAATATTCTATGTTCAACAATTTTATATATATTGCTTAACATTAACTTGAAGTAATGTGTATCATATTTAGCTAAACCAACAAGAAATGAAAAATTCAAAAAGCAAAATGTGAATCTAATGAAAGCATGGTTACCACCATTTCCATTCTAATTTTAACTCACTTTTAAAACTATGATCAATATTAATCGAAAGGGCCATAACTGATAATTGAAGATGTTTATTATTCTATTCATCATCATTTTCATTTGATTTTTCTTTGGTACTTAATTTCCGCGCACAGTCCCTACACTTTTGACTGCATGCATCAAAAATAAGTGGATACATTTAACGTACCTTTTACAAGGATTGTTCCAATGTACAAGGATGATGCTTGAACAGGGGCCTAGTTCGACATTTTAAACTTTAGTATTTATATTACAATAGATATTTGCAACCTTCATTGTTATTCCATTCCCTATGATGGTTTCACCTCTCTTTTGTTTCTTTACATTTCTTTATCTTACAAAAGACCGATGTAGCCAGTGGTTCATGCTTTTCGATCGATTTTACTGGTTACATCATCGTAATGATGAAAAGGTAAATAATACACCGTGAAAAGATGAAAAAACTTACTGACGTTTCGGACGCTAGTCCTTCGTCGGAGTAAAAGAGAAAGAAGTGGTAGAAAGGAGTGTATATATGATAGAATAAGACAAAAGAAACCAATGAGAGCAAGGTAGGCAAGGAAACAAAAACAAACAATCAAAAGACAAAAGAAAAGGTTAGTTGAAAATAAAGCGTTCATTAATCACGTTGGGACTAAAAATGAGGACTGGGAAGAACGAGTGTACTTACTAGTTCCATTAACCAGTCAAAACTTTAATTCAAATCCCAATTCAAATACGAGCCCAAACTTGTTTTGCCCGAATCTTAATCTCAATCTCAATTCGATTTCCAATTTTCTTTTTTTCATGTATCACAGTCCTAGCAGGGGGTTTGTAAAGTAATATATACTGGTTTGTAAGCAGAGGGATTTGTAACGTAATATTTACTGGTTTGTAAGCAGGGGATTTGTAACGTAATATTTACTGGTTTGTAAGCAGGGGATTTGTAACGTAATATTTACAAATCAATGCAAATAACTAAAAGACCATAACTCTTAACCAACGCGCTTTTTTTCGTAATCCTTCCTGTTAACTCGAGCAAGAATCATTGCTAAATTACTAGTTGATGTCATACAATTTTTATAGCATCTCAAAGGCAGTTTTTTATGTTTTGACTGCTTGTACTTTGTATGCCGTAATTCGCTCATCTGGCAGTGACAAAGGTTGTCGGTTGTCATTCACTTGTGAATGACTCATGGGAGTCATGGTGCTATCAAAATGTTGGATAAAGTAATCCAGATAGAATAATGATTGCTTATTATTTGAAGTAGCCTCGAGTTTATGGTATCTCCGTCCCGCACGTGTTCTTTGGCAATCGACAATGACTTTACTGATGAATGTAAAATTGAGCCTACAATAAACACCCGCCTTGAAATATCGATAATGATCCAAAAAGAAACAACAGGCTATTAGTTTTCGATTCCAATTTACTGTAAGCTTAAGAATTCGCTGAGAAAACTATAATCAAAGAGAACACAGGGAACCCAAGCAGGCATTTTGTAATTTTCGAGGGAGATCTGGGCTCTAGGGACACAACTAGCATTACAAGTAGTAGTAACAACTACGAACAGCCATTGATAATTGTAGTAAGTACTAAGTTACAAAGCGAGAAACGGGTGGAAATTGAATGAGAGGAAACTCTATTGTTCCACTCGCCTTCCATAAGTTGCTCGAAAAAACGTTCCTCCACTATGCTACTATCTTGTTTTGTGTGCCTGCCCTTTTAAAATGAAGCTGCATTTTCTCATGGAGTGTCCAAGCCTCAGAGCTAGATAGGGAATTCCAACTTGTTTTTCTTGCTGTTCCTCATTCATGGTGAATTGACAGAGGGAATGCACTCCTACTATTATAGCATCAAACTTACTGGGCTTTAGGAAGTCTTGCAGATAATGTTTATCTTGAGAACCTCACCAAACTTAATAATAAGGGAGTCTTCATGTGCTACCTTGCTAATTTCATCCTGCTTCATATTAGCCTTTACTTTTAGCATGGCTCGGCTGGCAGATGTATGTAACTTAAGTTGGCAGCATCCTGCTTTCTTCTTGGAGTTTGCTATATTTCCTGTCTTTTCCCTCCTTTAATGAACAAATCTGATGGTGTTTCCACAGCTCATCTTTTTTGAAAAATCAAAGGGAGCTTGGGCAGGGTTTTTTTTGGTGGGCTTCTCTCTTGATCTTCTATAGGGGATAATTTCCCCTCTTTTTGTTTCTAAGACCTTTATGTTGTGGTAATAGTTTCCTTTTAGTCTCAATCTTTCCAACTCCTTTTTCTATTCTTTGAGGCTTTTGGTAAGGCTATCACATTTGCAACTTCAGAAACATTTGCATGGTTTGCTAACTTTGCGACCATCTTGCTGCAAATATAGCAGCACTGCCGCTTGTCATACACTCTATGCCCAGATGGCTGAAACGTTCTGACAAAAATTACTAAAAAGAGGGGGAAAAAGTAACATAAATTAATTCAGTATCAAGGATGCTATGTAACGTCGTATTACTCTGAGAGATTCTGGTTGTGTTCTTTTCCATCCTAAATCAGGATAAAAATCAACAGGAGAGAACAGTTCTGTGATATATTATCACATAAATCAACAATTTCCTCAGCAACTTGCTTAGGATTGTTTTTACAGATATCGTTTGTTCCAATATGCAAAATCACATGATCAGGATCCTTTCGTAGAGAAGGTAACACGTAGCTTTCCATATCTTCAGCTGTAGAGCCAGAGAAAGACTTTACATTAATCTTTGTATCTTGGCTTAACATTTTCCACCATTTGAGACCCTTGAGTATGGAGTCGCCCGAAATAGTGATGGTTTTCCTCGTATCATTTTCACTAGCCTTCGGTTTGTTCCCGGGTTTATCTTTAGAGCTTTGTGAAGTAGAGACTGATTCATCGACTTTTATGGTGTTTTTCTTTTTGCCTTTGTTGTTTTTCAAATTTTTTGATTTTCCATTCTTTATTTAATGTTTGCACTTGCTTTCCTTTTTCTTCTCATCAGATTTCTACTTAATATCAATTACTTCAGTTTCTGATAATTCCAGAACTGGTTCTTCATCAACTGCCGATGTTGTCAGCGTTACGGGTGGGTGACCAGGGAGGCCATTACTATGACTAGTATGAAAATTGAAATGAAGCAAAGGATTCAGTATTGGATTCTGCTGCATGATTCTCAACGAAGTTATAAGACTGGCTTTCTCTGATTCTACAAGCGCTATAGATTCTCTTTGTCCTTTGATCGTAACAGTGAGGTTTTTCACTTCATTTCGGAGAGAAGCATTCTCATTTCGTATCGTATCAATATTCGAAACTGACACAAAATGTAATACTGACACAAAATGTAATAACATTTGACACAAAATATAATAAAATTGCTAACACAATATAAAATAAAATTTGACACAAAATGTAATAACGATATTAACGCAAAATGTAATAAATTTTGACACAAAATGTAATAATTACTTACCCGCTTACCCGCTTAGCCCCTTACCTACTTACTTACTTAGCTTGCTTGCTTGCTTTCTTGCTGAATCTAAAAGTAAGGGAGGCAGCAAACTTACTATATCCCAAAAGCATGTGTGTAGATTTTCTTGAAAAGGGACCTTATAATGCTTATTTATTGCTATTATCTATCTATTGTTGTAGTTCATTTTTATGATTATCGGGCGTCATAGTTGACTTTGCTTTTGGATTTTTTGATTTAATGTTGTTAGTCCCAGCATGTATAATGATCTTGCTAGGCTTCTTTCTAAGAGCAGGTTTGATATAATCGTCCATGTCCTCAATAGTAGCTCCAGGATAAGAGTGCGATTGGACGTTTACATTCTTTGACAAACTTTTGCGTCGATAAATTTTGTCATAGAGTTGCCAATCGATATGATTTCAGATGATTTGTTTGCTGGTTATACTGGTTCATCGCGTCTACTTCTCTGCGCCTTCGCGTCGGTTTTATTTTGATCTGATCGCAGATTGCCAATACTTTTCACTATCTTGTCATTGCCTTCGTCCTGGGTAACAAGAATGCCTTTGATTTCAAGTGATTCTCGGCGGGCATATTGTTCTAGGTCAAACAAAACCAACGAACGAGCATCAGTCGGTAAATTATCAAGACGTTTTACAATGAACCGCCCCATTGACCTGTAATCGTTTTTATGATGCCCATACGCAACTGAAAACTCAATCTCTGAATCTATGCTTGCCTTTCATATAACGGGTAAGTGTTCTCTGAACGTTGCTTCTTTAACGGCCAGACATCAAGAAAAACAGGAGGATAATCAGATAGAAAGGTAAGGCACTTGCGTCTTCAATACTTATGTTAACGTGCGAACCATCTATAGGGACGTAAATAAACATTACAAAAGAGCTACGCAGTAGGGATTAAAAAAAAAAAAGAAATTTACAAACAGAAACTGGAGTAAAATATTCAAGGTACAATGAAATACAGATGTGTCCATTTTTTATTGCTCTTGATGTTGAACCGTGTCATCACGTGACGTCAGCCATGCACACTATCTTCAAGTTCCAAACAATAATGAAGTCATATTATTAATCTCCTCTACTACTTCTTGCTTGAAACCTCTTTGTGGTCTAATACAGTTGATCTAGTTTTTTTTCGGGGGGAGGGGGGGGGGTGTCGATAACGTCAGATGATGCCCTTTTTCTATAAGTCTCTTTTTTCCTCTAATACGATTGGGTATGGTAACAGATACCGATTGAAATGGATCTCTGGACCATCATTGTTCAAATCTTCGTCTCCTAAATCTTGTTCTAGTTCTTCCTGAAGGAAAACCTGTGGTATACCAGCTATAAAATGCCTTTGTTTTTTTTTTGTATTTTTTTCCTCTGCGACAAAATGGCAAAGTTGCGCTATAGTTATGCAGGGGTCTTCAGGAACATACCCAAGAGACATTTGCGGGTATCTGCTATAGGGTTCCTGTCTATAGTCTAATCAAATATTATGTACCAGATATCAATCAATGTCACTATGTTGTCAAGTGATTATGAGAGGGCGAAGATAGCAGATCATGTGACAGAGGTTAATTTTTACCCATGCTTTATTTGACCGCCGTAATTCAACACAGCCGAACTAGAAATATTAATTTATCAAATTCGTAAACAAGGATTTCAAGCCGAGAAGATACCCGAACAGTATTTTCGGCATGAACAAGCGAAGATCGATGAAGAGAACAGGTTTTCAAGAGTCAAAATTACGATAAGCGATCGTAAATTCATTCAGCATGACTCGTTATTCTTTTGAACTTGACAATATACCATAATAATGTTTCTCAAATTAAAAATAATAATCTCTTTTTTGAATAAACTTTTGTGTCATGCTTTTTGTATTAACTTATTTTGACATATTCGTGACAAACTATTTACAATTCAAATTGCAGTTAATATAATTGAATTCTCTGCTACCAACTCTGAGATGGGTGTTGCTAAACCCCGAAACCCCGAAACAGTAACAAAACGAAACACCAGTGTACAAATACTTTACAATATAATAGTTAAACGTAGTAGATTAATGAATCTTTTGATTTTGAGAGCAACTTACATCATTCAAGACCAGTTTACAATGTTTTAAGAATCGTATATCTGGAAAGTTTTATGTCATCACTCTGTACTGTCATAATCCGATAATGGGGATTAAAACGTGACACTGAGACCTAAATATAGCAACGTGACAAGGTGACCGTGGGGTGACCTTTTCCATAGATGAATTACTTTAAAAAAATAAACTGATGAGGGTCCTCGCTGTAAGAAAAATGAGCAGTTAATTTTGTTCTTGGGCCAAAATAACATCATCAGATGGACCCAAGAAACATGCAAACGAGTTCTTACGTGCCGAACATTGCAGAACTGAAGCACAATTGAATTTAAAAGTATCGTTTTAAATGATTTGTACAAAGCAAATGTCCCGTGATTCGCGCGTGGTAAAAAGCTTAAATCATTGTTCAATATTTATGATTCAAACTACACAATCCTGCTAAATATATGTATAAATTGCAAAAAAAAGTTATAGAAAAATAATTGATATTTTCCATGGTATTTTAGTTTGTCGTGATATTTTGTCATGCTTTGTTAAAAGCAGGATAATTTTCATATTTTGAATCTATAATTTGCTGGCAGCTATGAAAACTTATGAATCAGTTTACAGAAATTGAAGACCAGAAACAAAAAAAAACAAAAAAACAAAAAAAAAACAACAGACAACACACAACAGATATTTTCCAATAAAATGTTTTAATTCAACTTCGTTACAACATCTAATGCACTATGATAATTATACCAATGAAGTAGCACTAGTTATATATTGCTAAACAGTGAATATTAAATAGATTAAAAAATCAAAAACAAAGGATCTAGTTTTTGTGCTATTCTACTAGGTATATCGTGTAAATTTTACTGTAACTTAATTCCCAATGTGTCATAAATACCGCTTTTATATGATAGACTTAACGAAGACAATACCATGGGTGGAACACATACCAAACTCGGTATAAATAATGAACACTTTTTTTGGATGCAACTTTTGTTTAAATGAAAATAGACATTTTCGGGCTTACTTTGCTGTAGCTCGCCATCCTTACTGGTTGCCATGGTGGCTGCATTAGCCCCTGCTGCGGTGGTACGCCTGATGTGGATGACCATTGGGTGTGCCGCTTGGTGAAAGTCTTGTCTCTCGTTGGTGTATCCTCTCGAAGCCCACATTCCACAAACACAAAAAAAAATGTGGTTGCAATAGCAGTAAATTGGAAATAAGTGTTTAGTTACCATATTCAATAAGATGAAGTAGTGCGTCTCCCAAAAGGCTTTTGGGTATTTTATACCTCTTCGCTTTTTTGACCACACCGCTTGTCTTCTTCCTTACTTCGTGGATTGTTGCTGCTTCGCCAATGACAAAAGTCATGGTCGACGTGTTCGCGTTGTCGGTGGCGGCAGCTAAGTTATCTTTCGTTTCCTTCAAGCAAACATTTATCATAGGGCACTTACATGTAGTTTAGAAATTAAACAGGGGGAGGGGGTAAATCTATGCTTTCGACTGACTCAGCTTCCACCTCTGGGATGAAGTTGGGCTGCCCACATATCATCAAGTTTGGTGTTAATACAGGCAGCTGCACGTCATCTTCGACGTACGCAAGGGGCCGGTTGTTGATCGCTATCTCTACATCTAACATCACTTCTTCCAGCTCTTTCCACTTAAGGACTGCTCTTCCCACTGCCTTATACAATGCTTGTTTAACGATGCCCACTAACCTCTCAAACTGCCCACCCCACCATGGGGCTCTACTTAGGTTGAACTGCCACACTATGGATTGATGTGCTAGGTAGTTTTGGGCCTTCTCATCTTCCATGATCTTTCGCAGCCACCGCTCCGCTCCGACAAAACTCCTCCCATTATCTGAGTATATCTTGCAGGGTCTTCCTCGACGAGCTATGAACCGCTTCAAAGCTGTGATGAATCCCTCTGTACTCTGGTCGGACAGCAACTCGATATGTACGGCTCTTGTTAGACTGCAGGTGAAAAGAAGGATATACGCCTTACCCTCCCTCTTAGTTGTCATCTTGTACATTATGGGTCCAGCGTAGTCCACGCCCACCGTTTGGAATGGAACTGATCCCTCTGTTCGGTCTGTTGGTAGGTTTCCAGGTGGGGGCCTCTGGAATGCTGTTGTGTGGAACCTTTTACAACCATAGCACTTGTTTACTACTCCTTTTGTCAGGTACCTCAGCTGTGGAATCCAGTAAGTTTGTCTAACAAATGACATAGTTAGACCCACTCCCCCGTGCAGGGTCAGGAGATGGGCATCTTGGACCATCCTTTCTGCCAACAGTGTCCTTGGGGGAATGTAGGTTGGATAGCTTCCCTGGATTCTTCCTCGGCATTCGTAGACCCCGTCCGGGTTCTTTTGTAGGTTGAGCCGAAGTTGGTCTTCCTTGAACCTTTCCGTTTGGCTGTACCTTTCTTGTTCTCTCCTTATCCACCATTTGACTTGAAACTGTGTTTCTTTAGCTTTCAGAGGCCCAGACACTCGCTCGGTTCTTTTCAGACGACTGTTCTTCGCGAACCGCCGAATCCAAGTGGTTATACGGACGGCCTTCCAATAGGAATGTTTCTTTAACATTTCGTCCATCTCGTCCTCGGTGACGACAGCTGCTCCAAACACTTCTCTCGTCTGCTTTGACTCAGTCTCAGTCTCCTCGCTTGGTTCTAGAGTTTTGTCCTCAGGCCACTGATCTTTCTGAGTTAACCAGTCTGGTCCCTTCTTCCACGTTGGGTCAAGTCTTTCAGGACTGCATCCACGGCTTCCAATATCGGCTGGGTTGTCTTCGGTACCAACATGTCTCCAAGTGATGTAGCACTTAGCGTTTATCTTGTTGACTCTGTTAGTGACAAACTGCTTGTAGGAACCTTTGCCCTTGATCCAGTATAGAGCGACTGTACTGTCAAGCCATCCGTAGACTGACTTTACTGGAAGATCTTCTAGAGCTGTTCTCACATTGTCCACCAGGTTGGCTGCCATGTGTGCAGAAACAAGTTCCAACCTCGGGATTGTAAGACTCTTCTTTGCTAGACGGGCTTTCCCGCATACCAATCCACTGAAGGTACCAGAGTTCTGAGAAACAACTGCATACACCACCGCTGAGGTACCTTGTCCACTTGTGTCTCCAAAAACGTGGAGGTCAATCGACTGGATAGGCTCTTGAAAGACTGCTAAGCTGCGAGGTGTCTCAGCTCTCTCTGGCAGGTTGCTAGCGAATTTGAGCCATCGCTTCACCATTTCACCAGATAGTTTCTCGTCCCATGCCTTCCGTTGATCACACACCTCTCGGTAGATAAGTTTGCCCACAAGGGTTACTGGTGCTACCACACCCAAGGGGTCGTAGATCGAGGCAAGGAACCTCAACATCTCTCTTTTAGTCGTGTCTTGAGGTCTCTCTGGGAACGTCACTGCGATGGTGTCCTTTTCCTTGTTCCAAGTCAATCCTAAGACCTTGGTCTCTCCTGGTTTTACTCCCAGCTGCTGCTTTGCAAAGCTCTGACTTTCGCCTTTCTGATGGCCATCTTCCTCTTCCAGCATTGGATCGTTAGAGTGCCACTTGTGCAGCTCAAAACCCGCTTCGCCAAAGATGGATTTCGTGGTCTCTTTCAACTCTGCGACTTCGTGCGAGGTTTCTCCCCCTGTAATTATGTCGTCTACATAAAGACTTCTCTTGATTTCTTGTACTTCCCTGGGATACTTGTCTTCGAGGCTATCAAGATGCCGCTGTAGTGTACCTGCAAGAAGAAAGGGAGACTGCACAAGACCAAACATTGCTCTCGTAAATCTCAGAACGGTGACGGCGTCAGGATTTCCGTCTTTGATCCAGTGGAATCGCAGAACGTCTCTGTCTTCGTGGCGTATGCGAACTTGCAGAAAGGCTTGCTTGAGGTCCCCGGCTAATGCAACGGGCTTGAACCGACTTCTCACGAGGACGTTCCACAGTAGATTCTGGAGAGGGGGACTGGTCTCTAAGCACTCGTTTAACGAGGGACTGCTTTCGGTTTCTTTGGCTGATGCGTCATAGACTACCCTCACTTTCGTAGTCTCGGCTGTTTCTCTCACTACCGGCTTATGTGGAATATAGAACTCCTTTGCAGCTGGAGTTTCAGGAACCGCTTCTACAATTCCTTGACGTAGCTGATCTTGGATCACGTCATCATACTTCTCCATCAGATCTGGATTCTTCTGAAGTTTCTTTAGCAGGTTTTGAAGACGCTTTATGCTTCCTTTCTCGTTGCTTGGAAGGGTGTCGTGGTTCTGTTTCCATAGCAACCCTGTTTCATACCACCCTTCTTGGTTGCGGCTCAGTTGCTCCTTGAACTCTTCGTAAACTAAGCTCTGATCACCTTCTGGTCTGTCTTCAAGTCCCAAGACGTCGATATTACAAAGCTGCTCGTAGTCTGCTAGAGATGAACGTGCAAAAAGCATGTTTCCGAGGGCCATTTCTTTACCCGGTGACATAATTGTCCATCCTAGAGCGGTACGCTCAGCAACTTGCTCTCCGGAACGTCCCAGCCTTGGCTTTTCTTCGGTTTTAATGCGTGAGTACTCGCTTGCACCAAGAATCAGGTGTACAGGCAACTCGCTCTTTGTGTCGTCATCCTCCATGATGACCCCTTTCAGGTGGCTGTAGCTTTTGATAATCTCAGCGTACCTTGGGTTTGGTAGCATAAGAAGGGCTCCCTTGTCAACTTTACTCACAAGTGTTGACATCTCGAACTTTCCATCGATGCCTTGCACCTTCACGTTGTAAACATCTATAGGTTGAGTTGTTGAGTGCATCATCATATCAATTCTCTTGTATTCACTACGCAAAGGCCGTTTGTTAAGGCGCTCGAGCAGTGCAGCTGACGCGTACGAGCTGCCTGCCCCAGTGTCTAGTAGTGCTCTGCATTTTATGCCATCTACAAGGACCACGACTACAGGATAAGTCACGCTACCCTCCCCAGCCGCTATCATCATGTTCGATCCGGGCTGTTTGTCGCAGATAGACGTGTGATGCTTGCCCTCACACCTTTGGCACTTGTGCTTGCTGTGACAATCTGCCGCTCTATGCTTTGCGCCAGTACAATTGAAGCACAGCTTCTTTGCAGCTAAGGATTTCTTTCTCTCTTGGACACCTTTCACCTGATCACAATCTACAGACTTGTGTTGACCCGACTCACAATAGACACATGTGATAATCTTGCTCGTTTCTTCCTTAGTTTGAAATACCCTTTCTCGCTTTTGAGGTGACTTCCGTAAACCGTGCTCAGGTGTAGGGATAGGCGCCTTACGGTCGAGGGTTATAGGGTTGCGCTCACATCACTTGTGCAAGGATTCTACTAGTTGAGGAAAACCCCACTCTTGCCAGTTATCATCTAATCTTACTAAATCTGCTCTAATGCCTGGAAGTTTATCCAGTGTAAGCCTCACATATCCGTTTATCTCCTTAAGTTTACCCATAGTCTCCAGTACTTGAACATGAGCAACCAAATTCTCATAGAACTCATGGATTTTGGAGGGCCCATTCCCTGGAATAACCGGCAATGAAATGATACACTGCATGTGCGCATTTGATACCTCACTTGGTTTCCCATATTTGGATTTCAGCACGCTCTTGGCCCGTTCATACCCCTCTGTTGTGTAAGGGAGACCGTCTATCAAGCCCCTGACCTTGGGAATAATTAACTCTTTGAGATATGAAAACTTAGTGACTTGGCTAACCTCTGACTTGTCGATTTCTGTTTCAAATTGACTCCAAAACCGCATCCAGTCGAGATGAGTTCCCTGGAAAGGCGTTATGACCAGCTTAGGTAGCTTGGCACGGCTAAAACTCCCTGGCTTAGACGAGGAATCTGTAACCTCTTTGTATTGTTTCTCCATCTCGAACTGACGCTGTAATTTGACCTCCTGTAGCTTCAATTCATCTTCGAAAACACGCTGGCGTTTTTCTTGCTCAATTTTCTCCTTTTCTTTGCTCTCTACTTCGGTCACTTCGTTCTTGATAGTTTTAAATTCCTTCTCATACTTACTAAGCTTAGCTTCGAGCTCCTCCGACCACTTTCTAACCTCGTTTGGCTCCCAATCACCTTCGATCTTTATATCTTGTATTTGGAGTTTAATTTCGTGAATTTTGCCTATACTCCTCTCCAATGCTTTCGCCTGCCTATCCATCGCTTTCACATCCCCTTCTTGAACAATTCTTGCTGTATCTTCGGAGGTGAAAGCTAACAGCTTTAATGTGCCTTCTATGAATTTATCCAACTTCGCCAATGTCTCCATGTTTGTTTACTCCCGGGGTTTACTTGATTAATCCTTGGCTTGATTCGGCTCAAAACTCACGATCTCTGACATCCGTTGGCTTGATAAACTCGCAGTCACCTAAGTCCGTGTCCTGGCAGGGTCGCCACTTTGTGTCGTGACAGATCACACACAATATTTTGTTGTTTTCTCGATTTATTTGAGACACAGTTTGATCACATACTCTCCTCTCTCCGCGTTGCATCTGACCCCCTCACAACACTCACACACCCCTTAAATCTCCTCTCAAGTTTCAATACTCTCAGATTACATAATGATTACATAACTCGCTACTGACACTCACGACATTCTGGTGAGTAATCAGGATTCAAGTGTGCAAGGAAATAATTGGCATCAACTTCCTTCACTTTGCCTATCACGAACAGCTCTCTACATAGTTCTGGTTGGCTTGAAATAATATTTGATAGGCTAAACAATTTCAAGCCTTCCTTAAATTCTTTGAGGTAAAGAATTCTCTTGGATAACATGTTAACTGCAACAGAGCGTGTTATATCCTTAATGTTGGCCTGAGAGATATTCCCAGTATAACCATTATCTATAATAACTTCAGGGTTATTATTGACATCTTTCTTAATATTGTTCAAAATTTCCTTTTGATTGGCTGTTAGATGGCTTTCTGGAGACAGGAGATCAATTTCTGTATTGACTAATGAGTCAAAAACACAGTCCTGCAAAAATATTGGAGGTGGTCCACCATTGGCGATGCTGACAGCTGAGAGCTCTCCAGCAGCCATGTAAGTACCATTTTGCACATAGTGTGTTGACTCTATAGGAATCCCATCTTTAAAGAATTTGGTGCCAATTTCTACTATTGCTGAAGCAAGAAATTCTTGTGCAAGGGCTGCACTATCATTGCCATCTTCACCAAGATAAGATACTTTAAGAGCAGATTCTGGAGAGTGTCTGCCTGCTGCACGACACCGAAGGAAAATAAAGCGTTCAAATGAGATTCCTCTTCGTGCTACAACATGGAGATCACTAGACTGATCCATTCTCTTTAACTCCATCACTACTTCTTTGGTATCTTTAAACGTTTTCCTACTTCTCAGCATCACTCTTTTCATTTCCGTCTATCTCTTCTAGATTTACTTCATCATCAACTCTGGGTTTCTTAATTGGTATAACCTCTGGTTCTGATTCACTTTCATTAGATTTTTCTGAATCTGTTTCTTGTCCAGAACCTGTGTGGAGCTTGAAATCACTTTCAGTGCAAAGATACAACACTATTCGCGTAAAGTCTTTACCTACTTCTTCTTGATAATTTTTCAAATTGAAAAATACTTTACTTGACCCTGGCATAAAAAGAACTTCCTTGCAGTCATCCAACAATATCACAGACTCCTCATCTTCACTGTACAGGTTACTTTGGAAATTCTTCCACTTCTCTGTTGCCTTTTCTAATATCATGGTATAAGTAGCTGTTTTTGGGACTCTAAGTGCTAACCGCTTCCCATACTTGGGTTTTAATGATGAATCAATCTGAATCATTACATCAACATATTTGTCCTTTTCTTCTTTGTCACCAGAACCAGCTTTATTCTTGCCGCCTTTTTTTGGTACCCTCTCCTTCCATTCCTTTCCTTTCATCTTTTTATACTCCAAAAATGATTTGGCTCTACCTAAAAAGGCACTTCCAGGTTTTGATGCATTCTCCTTTGGATTCTCACTAGCTGTTCCAAATTCTGATTAAAGAAACACAATTATTTTGTCAAAATACAGCTTACACCTGTTCTTGTTTACCTACACTCTGGATTTTCTTATTTATCTTATTATTTAAGCTTATCTTATTTTGATAGGTGTATTAAGCTTATAGAAAGACAGGTAATAATAATTATAACAGTAATCATCGATAAAAAAACGAACAGTAGGAGAATTGATTTAACTTAATACACCGTATGGTTTATGATGTTTAGAAACTAACGTTTCGGACGTTAGTCCTTCGTCGGAGTAAATGGATTTCAACTCGTACGATAAAAAAACCATACTCGTTTTTTATTACTTTCGAGATGTTTGAAGTTACAGAGAACTGAGAAATAATCATAATTGTACATAAGGAATATATAGGTAATGTGGTCTTATGTTAATTCAGTTCACTGTAAATCTCCTGATACGAGTTGAAGTCCACGTGTTGTATCAACCAACACAACAGAACATGCATATTTACAATAAAACATATGAATATATTATGTACAGTTTTACTAGTACTAACCTTTACCACATTGAGAGCAGAATTTTGCACCTCCTGCGCCTTCTGTTCCACAGTTTGCGCAAAACATTTCCACACTATTAATGCCAAAACTGGACGTGGTTGAACAAGCGACAAGACAATATGTTCGCACGAGGTTCGCACCTAGTCCTTCTCTTCTCATTCGTTGCCACAGGGTTTCCTTTCAGCAATCTCGAGTTTGCTGTGAGAAGTTAGAGTTTGCCGTGACAAGTTTGAGTCTGCCGTGACACCTGTGGCCACCGTAAAACCATGCATTGTCTCAGTTAACTGTAGTTTTATGACCAAAAATACCATGAAATGAGTTTAACTAATGTGCACTGTAGGTTTGAGAGGTTTCAGTGGTAGTGAGTAAAAAAATGGTATAGAAGCTAAATCATGTGACCACTCACTGGTTTCCAAAGAAATCTTACTCTTTTAGTAGTAAATAACTATGCTTGGTATTTATTAGACTTATTTATGATATATTAATGGCATATATATTAATACTATTTGCACCTGGAAATTTTTTTTGTTTTTGCTGTGAAACTTCGTTGCGTTATATATTCCAAAGGTCATTGCGTCACACTACTCAAAGGTCAAATCTCATATTATACCCCTCGTAAGACATATCAGCACTTTCATTATGAAATGATGAATGAATATTAATGAATGACCCAGAAGTTAGGCCCTTAATTATTAAGGGCTCATTTAGTTATATCTGCCAACTGGTTACAGGCGGCTTTGCTTATAGTTTACCACGAGGTATATAGATGCCTATAATTCATAACATAAAGTATAGTTTCAATAAACTCCTAGGCTTTAAATACAGTTACAAGCACTACAGCCCAGCCTTATTTAGTCGTTTGATTACCTTTTCATGTCGAAATGTTTCTATAACTTCTGGATCCACAATCCTTTTTGCAGAAATTCACAAACCTGTAATGAGATGCATACCAATATTTGCGGGGCAAAATGCTTAAAATCTTCGAATGTTACATAAATGATTGTATACAAATGTTCAATCCAGGATTTTTCGGGATTTTCGTAAGTCGGGATTTTTGTTAGTCGGATTTTTGTAACTCGAGATTTTCACACTAGTAACTCGGGATTTTTCAAAAATAGTTTATGAGTGGCTCTTAACGGGCTCCGTAGGTTTATGCTTTTGAGATATTATTTGTTCAGCAGGTGGAGCAGTTGTCTTGATTGACGTTGAATACTCTGAGGCAGCGACCTCACTTGGGTTTTTAATTCGAAGTCCCCCCATCCACACTGGCAATGCCAGGATATCTTGCTCGATCGGTGTGCAATTGTGTTCTGTAATTATAATAATGACGACGACGACGACGAGGGGTCCCCACTAAAAAGTCAGTTAATATGTAACATGTCACTCTCTACCGTTAACAAATGGCGTTCTACCAGGATATACATACATATATGGACGACGACGATGCTTACGCTGACATTCTGACATTTTTGCTGACATCTATGCAAGTTTGCTGTCGTTTTGACATGGAGTGAGAAAAAGGTGCTAGCTTGGTCCTTTCTCACTATAAATTTGCACGATGGCAGGTCTATGTCATAGGTGTTAGTGTGCCCTGTTTCATTCCAGGGTAATGAATTTCAAGGTAACTAGGAATGAAGACATTTCGCTCTTTTTAAAAAAAAAGATGATGATGATGGTGATATAATAATAGATCTAATATCATAATTACATCTTCGGCAAAACTGATTATTTTCAATATTTGAGCGCGTTCTTCTCAAAAGTGCGGCAGTTTATTTTTTACTTTAAGCCATATTTTGATAGTTCATTGGTATGTGAATCAAAATAAAAAGAGAATTGATTGGGGGGAAAAATAACATGATCTGTGGCTACATCCAAAGTTCGGTTTGTCATCGTCTGGCAAAATTTCCTGCCAAAACTTTGTTTTCGTATTCTTGCTTATAACTTAACCAAAACTTCACAATACAAACCAAACAAGATCGGGAAACGCAAGAATGTTATATTTAGTAACTGTATGAATTTTTGAAGTAAAATTCTAAGTATTGGTCATGTTACCGCGATATCAAAACATTTACTATTAAATTTACAAAGCGATGCCTAATTACCATATTCCCATACTGTTTTAATTGTAACCAATAACCAAAATAAAGATAAATTTCATTAATTCCACAATCCAAAATGGTTTTCAAACGTGACAATCATATTTACTAGCTTATAGCCATAGAATATGGAAAAAAGTTTTGTAGATAGTTTGATCTCACGGCGGTGACTTCCCAGTCTTGCATATTTATCAGTACAAAGTATTGAAATTTAATTGGAACACTGAATACTTTCAGGAGCGTGTTGCGTTTTACTTTGCATAACTACAATATTGATAAAAGACGTGAAAATGGTTAGGTTGATAGAGCAAGATTTAATAAAAAAAGTTGGAAAAAGTGATTTTGAAAAATTGGTATTTGAAAAACTATATGTTTTTCATGACAATCGTGAACAACATGAACATCGCACTCGCTTTAATATTATAATGATCGTTATGCATTTATTCACAGCAAGAGCATTTCTTCGCGTATTCCAATAAAGGATTAATGAATGTGTTTTTCCTCTTCTGCGAACCGGGTGTTGCTATCTGTAATTCTATGCTAATATCACGCAACTGAGAAACTTTGAGTGTGTTCAGCTTGCCAGCGCGGGATAACTCGCAAACTTTATAGTTGGTTACCATGATAGGATGAATTGGACTTTCCATGTCTACAAAAACAGCTTCATTTAACGATCGTATTGTTTCCTCGCTCTCTAACGCGAGCAGTTCTTCTTCATCGAGTTGCTCGTCAACAATTGCACCCTCTCCTTCAGTTTGTCGTTGAAGCGCAGAAAAACGCGAGAAGAAACTGCTGATTTGTGTAGCACTCCTCCACTCCTCAGGTTGAAAAATTAAGTTGTCATCACTATCTCGAAGAACCTTCATTTCCCTTGCTACCTGATTGGCATCTGCCTTTTGTCCTGATGCTCCTTCGTTGAACTTTTTAATGAGAAAAGCTTTGGCTTCTTCTCCCATCCTGACTCCTCTTTTGTTGGTTTTGAGTGCCCATCCTTTAGGTGCAGTCCTCTTGTAACACGTGGAAGGGCCTTGGTCTACTGTTATAGCTACTCCTTTACCTGTGACCGCCACATTCATCTCAGTGACTCTCTCTGCCCACATCTTCCTTACAGTGTCGTAAACTGACTCGCAATCTTCAGCCTGAAGATGCTTCCCTGTATCCATATGCGCCTCTGCCTCCTCCATTGTCTTGAACGTACACAGGTGCTTTCATTACAGGAAAATAGCTCTGGTCTTTCCGCTTGTGAAATGCTGACGGACCCATGTCGTTCTAAAGGACCAAAACCATGAAGTACCGCTAGCCTGGTATCTTGTGGTACTACATTTAGATCACGGTAGAGAAGCAATTCTCCAAGGCTAACATTGTACGCACGCCAGACGCGGATGCCATATTTAGTGAAGGCAAGTTTATTCAGCAAACTAATTCCTGGAAAATCTGGAGATTTTTTTCTACTATGGTGTCAATCTTGACGACAGCAGCACGACAACCTTTTAAACCACCGTGGGATTCTAAGGCATTCTTCATGTCAAAAGCTGTAAGAACATCATACCTTTCATTGACCCACCGCCTGATATGAGATTTCATGGGTGCAGTTTTTCTGTCGCATATTCTTGGCTTTCACCCACGTGACACCAGTCTTGACAACGGTTGCTATCTGCCATCTTTTTGCCCCTCAATAGGAAACAAACAGACGCTAACAGAGAGATATGTGTGAACTTTTCACTGAACATGGTGCATTGTATCGTAATTGGTTGCGGTTCAAAGAGCGGTAAAAAAAAAGTTTCCTTTTCTTTGATACCTAAAGTGATATCAAATCAAGGCGAATAGCACGAAGAGTTTGTGAAGAGGTTGTGTCTTGCTCAACCGCTTTTATTTCCTCGTCTGAAATGTTCAGCTTGACATCTAAGCACTTTCGCAACAGTTCTAGATAATCTAGATCTAAATTACAAGGCTTGTAAAGATCACATAAAACTGGAACATTCCAACTTTTCGAAATGAAATGGTCAGCGAAGGGGTCGATTAAACTTAACAAAGCAGCTTTTGTTTAGCAGTTGTAGGGTTTTGTGTAAAATTCCTCCTTTTCCGCTGCTTAAACTTGGGCTGAAGGGTTCGGGTCTCGTCCAGATCCAGCTTGATTTTTACGAGACTGTCCTAAATTTTCATCATTCAATTTATCAATGGTACTGTCTAGAATTTCTGAGTTTTTTTCGCAGAAGAGAAATCTATGTCCTTGGCCCTTGCGTTGACATACGTGGGAAGAAGCCGCGTGCACTTAACTCGGGTACAGGCTAATTTCCTGTTGATTCTTGTCCAACATTCGATGTAAAATAAGACGCTGGCAACATGCGAACAAGATTCAGCTAGGCCTGCTTTACAACCCAAACAATGAGCAGAAAAAACCGTACCATCCTTGCCGGCAATGATCCAAATATCGGCCAGAGGGTCATTCATGCGTTGGGAATGGCGAACTTTTGCCACGACCAAATGCTTGCTTGAGATAATTTGTCCTCTTACTGAAGCCACAAATCCAGACACCACTTGATTACGTGCTTCCAAACTCTTGTAATTTTTAAACTGATAGTTCGTATAATAGCTCGTCTGCAAAACCAAGTAACTAAACAAATCTGACTGCTCTATTGGAGTCAAACATTCAGGATCAAACTGCTCACTTGGTATGGCGACTGGATCAACGCCTACTGCCTCGATCTTCTTCAAATAACGTTCCTTTACATGACTTTCAAGACTTGATCCATATTTCGAGAGCACTGGCACAGCCATTTTCCAAAGTTTTGAGACATCATTTGGCTCTGAAGCGAGCTAAAACTCTAAACACTATAAAAATGGCCTACTATTATCATAACATTTCACACTCGGAGGGGCACATAAATGGCGGACGCCCATATTTGGATAGGTCACGTGAAAGCCAAGAATATCCTTTCCTGACTGTGGGTGGAGCTATACCAGTGCGCTTGCCAATATGTGGGAGACTGAGCAGCAAGGAGCCACTGTGATAGCAACCAGCGTTGTCTGATAGAAAGAAGGCGCTGGTAATGTGAGGATACTCTTCTTTGATGGTGCTTAGCAAATTCTCTATTACAGAAGCTACTGCAAAACTGTTCTGTGTGCACGAGTCGAAGATATGTACAAAACACTCCACTTCTAGCTTTTCGCCCTTCCTTGTAATCAGTGCACTAACATGTCAGCTCCTCCCTCTTTTACCAAAGAACTCGCTCATTCGTTCTCGGTAACGAAGAGGCAAGAATTTCATTACCCAGTCCATTACTATAAGTCCTTCCAAAGCGTCCTGCTTAACTTCCTCTGGGTTTATTGTACGTAGTAAATGTGCTTTCCAGGCATTTATTGCTTCTATATACTGTTTGCATTCATGTCTCATTCTTGATTCTTGATCTTCATCCATGACGACATTATTTATCTCAGCTGTAACATCTTCCATAACTTTTACAAGAGACGTACAGGAATTGCAGTTGACGTCGTGTTTCTGTTTGCATGATCTTTGAAGCCTTTTCTGACTTGGGTCACTTAGGGCATGGGTCGTACAATTGTCAGCACAGCTTTTCTCTCGGCCAACATGGCTCTTGAATTCTGTCTTGAGATACCTCTTGGCCTCTTTAATTTGACCCACTGATCGTTTGAGCCATGTTGTATTATCGAGACCTTGTAATGACTTCTGTAGTGAAGCAGCACACACTTCTATCATTCTATAAAGTGAGCGCTTGCCTGCAGGCTCAAAGTTATCATACGTACAGTAGCTTTGGTATTGCTCTATTATTCTGGACGGGGTCACGGTTCGTACTACGGCTGGTATGATAATGGAAACACCTGAGTCAAGTTTTAGGGTTTTCGTTCCAAAGGCAACATCTTGTAGCATTTCTGATCTGGAAATAAAATCGACAAAATGCTGTACTTGGGATGCTAAGATACGGGTGAGGTATATTGGTTCTGATGGTACTGTCTGTCCCTTACCGATGTCGTTAGCATGCTGGCGAGCTTGGTCTATTCGCAATTTGGACTACGGTGGTATCAAAGTCGTTAACTCTGAACGGCTAAAGTCATTAGCAAAAATGGAAAGAATTTGACGCTTTGTTTGCCAAGGTCCAGCTTGTTCATAGGCCTTGACAAGAGAATTTATAATAGCAGATGATGGATCAAAGCTTTTGCGTGTACTCGTAGTTATGGCTCCTGAATCCACGCTAGATCCCTTTCGGAGAGCATCCCAAAGCTCTTGTTCTTGACCAGGACTTATGACACTCAATGTTGCCAAAATACTTTCCTTGGCCTTTCGCTGATAATATTTTTGTTGCGTAGACGAGATATCTTTCGAAGATGTGTTCAGAGTTGACAAGATGGGGCTAGTACGGCCGTCAGTAAGATTACTTATAGTGGTATTCAATGCTTATAGTGGTATTCAATGTTTTTCATGTTATGCATGTACTTCGTCAGACCTGATGCTTATCTCTTGTTCTGGGATGCTCTGTGAAGACACCTGCGATGAAACTGTTGAAGTCTCGTCTGTATCGCTTGACAGTATCTGCTCCCCTATATCTAAGGGCCCAACATCATCTTCTAAAGGTGGTACATCCTCGGTGATGTCTTCATCAATAATCTAATATTAATATAGCGTAGGTGAGGTCATATATTTCTACTAAGTAAGCGTATTAGCATGAATAACATAAATCATGGGCGTGGAAGAAGTTGGGGAGCCAAGGGGGCCAGCCTTCCTTTTATTTTTGAGAGGAGAAAAAGTAATCCCGGTTCTTTAATGGCTTTCTTTTTTTCTCTTTGGTTTTGCGTTTCGGGGCCTCAACCGAAATGGCGGAATACTGGCTACGCCCATGTCAATAAATTATAACAGTAATACTTGTGTCGGGTAGAGTCATGGACTGTTGAGCTCGCGCTTGATGCGTTTTTGTGTGATTCTTCCGATAGTCGTCGCAAAATGCTGCAAAAATAATTAAAATAACATGAGCATAATGTTCATTATATTTGAAAAAAATGAAAAAGCTTAAATTTAAAGCCGGATTTAATTTATAGCGATAATATATCTTCGTATTGCTTTGCAATCGAGCTACCTTATTCATTCTCAATTTTGCGACTTCGACAAATCAGTATCAAAGTATCGCAAAAAGTACTGAAGAAGGGCGGCCAAAAATACGATGTATAAAGTATTTCTAAATTTAAAAAATAATTAAATCAATTATAGCTACTGACCACTCAAAGGTGAATCCGTAAGTGGTGAGGGGTTGTTCTAAACGTGTTTCATTGAAAAATATATTGTTCCCAGATAAAATTTCATTCGATTTGAAGCTCTCATCATACCCTACAAAAGTCGACCCTCCCTGGAGTGTTTTTTGTTAAATAAATAAAGTAAATAAATGTCTTTATTTGAGAGTCTAGCCGCGCACTTCCATTCCATTCAATATTCTGTGCACACAACGCTCAACTCACATGTTGAATTTCACGGGAGGCTAGGAAACTGGAGAACCCAGAGAAAACCCTCGTAGCATAGGCGAGAACAACACGTCAAACACACTCAATTCAACATGTGACGACCGCAGGGCTCGAACCAGCGACCGATATAACCGATATTGAGTTGGAAAAAGTTTTGAAGGTGGTCTCATAAGAATGATACCACTAAGCAAAAGTATCTTTGGCTCTTGAGAACACATTCATGTCTCATTTTGTGCCGATTGTTCTTTTGCGTAAATATGGATATTGACTCACCAGTTACTGCTGGAACCACGACGCCGTATTGGTTGAATATCTCTTTAGATACTGCCATATTGACTCTCCGAGGGTTTCGGATTTGCTTGTTCTCCCCTTTGTGAGTAGGATACCCACAAGTCATTCGTTTTCTGCCTGGCCAATTTACTGTCATTTCTCGCCTATGTTTAGGGCAGATAGTCATAGCAGCAACCTTTTTCTCGGGCAAGTGGAAGTACCCAGCTTCAGTATCAGGTCTTTCTCACTAGTAGTGTAGAGTACAGTTTTACCGCACCGCCATCCTCGCTTACTGCTTATCCCCAAGGAAACCAAATGCGATGTAAGATCGAGCTTACAGGCATTTATAGGAAGGATGGAGTCTTCTTCAACTGCTTCACAACGGGAGTTTTGTTGAGCGAAAGAGCATTCCATATTACTCGTCCTTTATGTTGTTTATACTCGTGTTTTAACTGAGAAGTCTGATTCATTGATCATTAGTTTGTCTTCAATCATCCAACATCTCAGGTCCTTTATGCAGGCTTCCATGGTGCTGATAGCCAGATATTGAGGTGTGTTATTATCTGGTTTAAATGCAAGGTAGATTTGAGTGTCGTCTGCATAGCAATGCACTTGCAGTAAGTGATGGATAACAATCTCGAAGAGATGACTGGTATAAATACAGAAAAATAGTAGACCCAGGCAAGAGCCTGCTGCACACCATACTTGAGGTCGAATCTGTTTGAACGCACATCCTCAACCATAACTTGTTGGAAACGATCAGAAAGGTATGAACGAAACCAAGTTAATGCATTACCAGAGAGACCAAGGGAGAACTGAAGGCGTTGAAGAAGCGATGGTGTCGAAAGCAGCGCTTAGATCTAAAAGCACTAACATGGTGACATGTTTGTTCATATTCATTAGTATATCATTACGAACTTTTAAAAGAACAGTTTCGGTGCTATGACCATGTCTGTATGCAGATTGGAACTCGGGGATGAGGGAATGACTTGGCATGTGATTTGTCATCTGCTGTGCGGCAGCCTTCTCAGTCAATTTAGACAGGAAGGGAAGATAACATAATCTATACGACCCACCTTGGATTTAAAAACAAAAGTTGATTAACCTAAAGACTTAATAATGAACACTCCGTTAGAGCTGGGAAATGGGATTTTACACATTGGAACTGGGATTCAAAAGCAAGAGAGCAATGGGAATGGATTTAGACTTGTTCTTTTGGAGTGGGCTGTGATTAGGACGCCCTTCAGGATCGTCGCTTAATGAGGCAAGACATATCTCTAGAAACAGCATTTATTTCGGCTTGTAATATTTGTGTTTTATTTTGGCAAAACACTCAACAGTTACAACATGGCTTTAATCGTAAAGCTATTATGATCAATAATACAAACTTTTGATGAACCGAACTTCGCTAAATACTTCACTTAATATTTGTAAATAAGTACTTCTGTAAATATAACGTTTGAGACTATTCAAATAACTGGTAATGACGGTTATTTAAAGAGACTGTGTTTGTAATGGTAGGGTTGTAGTGATTTTTCACTGTGAAATGAGGATGCTTTTTGGGTTCCCTATGTAAGCTTAATGAGTTTGACTTACATGCATTCATAGTCATTTGTTTACTGATCGTTAAATAGTTTTGATTGTGTAATAGTCTTGCTTTTGTGTTGCATGCAATTTTTTGACTCTAGCATGCTAGAAAATGTATTTTCCAATACTAGTAACACCCTTCCATCATCAAAAGATAAATAGTTTTCCCTACAGCTCTGTATATTTTTGATTCAATTTTGAGGAAAAAAGATATACTCTCTAGAATAAAGTGATTGTATATTGACAGTTTGAAATGCGTACTGATCTTTCATTATATTAAACGAACGATTTGCTACGATATACAAATAACAAGAAAATAAGTCAATAAAGTTAAACTAAGAAAGCAAGAAATGGTACGGAAAAACTAAAGGAAAAGATGAAAACGATAAACTTACAATATCTGTGTTCACAACTTAACTTAAATGGAGGTGAAAAAATAAACTTGAATACTAACGTACGGACTATATATACTGACGCTTATGCAAAGAAAGAAAAAAAAAATTAATTTTATCATTTTAATTTTAATTTATGTCTTATTTTATTTTTGTATATATTTTTAACAATTATTTCTGTTGCAGGACCCTACTGAAAATCGCTTTTGCGAGTAGGTCTCCTGGATAAATTTATTATTATTATTATTATTATTATTATTATTATTATTATTATTATTATTATTATTATAGCAGTTAGAAAACAAAAAACAAAAACCAATAACTTGCTTATTCATGACTACAGTGATGAATAATACTATAGTAATTAATTTATGAATTAATACTATATAATACTAATTTATATAATAACTTTGAACTGAATTTCCTCATTTTAATCTTTCTTTACCTTATCTACGGTTGCAGTAATATCTGCAACCATAGATGTCGAGGTGCCATATTCAGTTTGATCTTCTTGGCTAGTCAGCTTAGGTTGTTTTGGGCCTTTATTGATGTCGTGTTCATCAACAACTTCTACAAATCTGTATAATTGTCTGCGTCTGTGTCTAAAACGGCTAGAGACACACCTATATATCTTTAAGTCGCCTATTCGATGTTGTGTTCTCACTCTGTGAACAGACAACAAGCTATTAAAGAATTGCATGTTGGCTGTTGGACGTCTTCTGCCGCGATGTGAGAATGGTGCAAATAGCAGATATCCTGTTGGCTATCCACTGTCTGCCAATATATAGCTGCCTACTGGAAGTGGAAGAGCACAGTTATGACCAATTCTTGGAATCATGGCATAGCTTGCTGCTGTGGAGAACGGAAAATTGGCCCTGTAAAAGTTCCCTGTGACACTGAAGTACTCGCAGTGTTGTCTTCTAGCAATCTTTATTCACCGCTTGAATTGAAAAACATCTGAAGATTCACCGGTTACAACTTCTCTTATATATACTCTTTTCAAGGCTATTTTTAGAACGTTACATCATCTTCTAGAAAGTACTAACATGCATATTCGCACGAACGGTCTACATAGAACGTTCTAGAACTCGCTATTACGTGCTAGGTTACGATAAAGAATGATCTAGAACAACCGACAGGTATTAAAGGAACCTTCTAGAATATAAGCTAGTGTGATCAGGAAATATAACAAACAATCCTATAATTAACTCAAAGTTTCTAGTATTTTCTGGCACATTCTCTGAGGGTTTTCCACACTGCGTTAGGTTGGTGACCTAGATATCCTGCCTGGCTATAGACAAAGAAGCCATCACAGTCAACTATTACTTGACAGTTTAGGAAATGATAGCCCCGATCGCCGCGATAATACAGCCTTTGCACGTTGCCTTGGGGTCTGTTGATGCGGATTGGCATGGCGTCAATGATGCCAACTACGTCAGGGAAATCCGCAATACTTCCTCGTAAGCTGTTCCAAACCCGTAAACTAGGCCATCTAATGTAGAGGGGCTCATAATGAAAAAGTGTTATTAAAAGAATATGGATATTTTCTGCTGCAGTTGTAGCACCCACTCCAAACATACTTCCAAGTTCTGAAAAGGTCGGATACGTGCGTAACCAAACAAAAAGCATCAATATCCGGTCACGAGTTGTCAAAGCAAACGGCCTTGTTTGAATCTCTCTGTATCTTGGGTTTCGGGAATTGCGGATAAATCTTTCAGCATCAACTGAGATTCTCTGAACAACTCTTGTAAGGCTTAATGGTGTTTCGCCTGTCAACTCCCACATCTGAACTGGGTTTCGGGTCAAACGAGGCCATAATTAATCTCTTTGTCCGGGTAAGGTTGGAAACAGTAGTCTAATGGTAGCTCGAAGAGAAACACCCTGAACAGCTGAGAAAACTTGCAGTAACATAAATATAGAAATGCAAAGGTAGTGTGCAGGAAATAAAGGGCAGACATCCTCTTCATCTTCGTGTAATTCTATAATTACTGAAAGGAGATTTAAAGTAGCCATGCTAACTGTACCAATAAATGCCGGGAAATGACATAAGACGGCTCATTTTTGCAATATAAGTTTCTAACAAAGATGTTTTGAGTTTCATGGGTCAGCCATAGAATCTGAGTTATGATTCCTTTGCAATTTTGCAAAGAAAAAGAAAAGAGATAGCAAAATAGACAAGTTAATGAAAGAAGCATCTAAGATGATGGACATTGCTGCGAAGGCTGCTAAAACTCATCATCAATACAAAAAGGCAATTGCAGCCAATAAAGATATTAATGTCAGCAGTTCTGATGACAGCAGCTAATGTAGGTGTAACCAAATAAATCATTTGAGTTTATGTTTTATTGCCATTGCGAGATGTATTAAATTACGTGTATCGTCTGCAAATACAAGATATAAAGATAATCACACAATGTTCCCGCTTTGAAAACATTTTGTTTATTACTTGAGTAAGTGTCATTTATATTGTAATAAGTTGAAATAACAAAACTAAACATAATTTTGAATAACATTCTTTCACACATTTGCTGTGAGACAAAAATGTTTCTTGTCCCCAATGTAAATCTGAAAACATTAATACGAGCCACTGGAGTAAGTAAGGGAGTCTGATGAGAATGGTGAACGCCATTCAAGGGTGAATGGCCTAGTGTCATAAAGATTTTCAGATTAGTCATCATCGGTGAGATATTTATGGACGGCCACATTTTTAGAGATTTTGACATGAGAGTGAGGGTGAAATTTGCAGAAAGATAAAAAGTATGAGAAAATTCTAATAATGTTTAAACGCAGAAATCTGCTGTGCATTGTTAATCTAAGGGGTTAATCATTATTAGGATATTCAACTACGTCCAAAAACAAAAAACAGAATATGCTCAGTTTTTGGTAAAAGCGAATAAATGTGCTTGCCTAATTTGCATGAAAAATTTCACCCTTTGAAATTCACCCTTGAAATTCAAGGGATACGGAAAAACTCTATTATAATTTAATTGATGGAGGGCAAATATGGAGACCAAATTTATTGCGTTGTAGAAAAAGAAAGCGTCGAAACTGTCGTCGGCAGACTTTGGAAAATGATCAACCCATTCTTTTGGGTCACAATAGCCTCAATTAAATGAGAATCTAGTGCGCCATTGAAAAGAGACTCCCAAGATTCCAACATATGATCAATGTCGTCAAGCATTAACGAAGTATCCAATGGGACTTGGTTCAAGGTGGTGATGAAATTATAAGCATTAATTTTTTTTATATCGCAATATTTGATAGATGGCGCATTCTCGTTTTTGTTTCGTCGAACATTGGCACTCTAGTACATAAACATCGAGTACAATGGCATCTTTGCGTCTATTATTTGAACTAATTATAAAGAACAAAGCTTATTTTTGTTTTGTTTTGTTTGACGCAAAAGAAAATTAATTAGTTACGAGACAAAAGCTGCGTTTTTCCTCAATTTAGTATACTTAATATATTAAACATACATAATTTAACATGAATAACATGTAATTTTTTTAAGTTCCAATATTCTGAAGTAGGAAAAAAAGGCAAATATCATGTGGTATCTGAAATTATCTACCATTGTTTCCAATAGTAGCACAAAAATAATGTTGAAGGAGAATTTTTTACCAGAATTAATATTCTTCTTTATTTAATAACCAGATGAAATGGTAAGAATTCAGCTGACTGGGTCACTAGAAATCCAAAGAAATTTCCAAGGACATTCTACCTATGTCCATGGTAAGAATTCACATGAACAACTGACTGGGTCTGAAAGCGTCCACATTTGATGGTCACACGCTAACCATATTGCATTACATGCATTCCCTGCATACCTTCCCTTCCTGGATATGATCAATTCTTCTTGAATACGGCAGTATAAACACTACTTTGTAAGCCATAAAGCAAGCTTCACAAACCACTCCAGCCCACTCCAAGTAAGTCCTTAACCTTTCTCAATTTGATATCGCCCGTCCTATCATCACTAACCTTAGTTTAATTTCTGACACACGCTACTTATGTTTATTCTTTCTACACATAATACACACACACAGGCCAACGTGCTGTGTCCCAGTCGTCTCGTTTCACGTAGGGTTAAACTTCTAGCGCTAGAAGTTTTGAAACGTGTAGGTCGAATACTGACCTCTACCTTTTGTCTTAACCCCTGATGATAAATACTTGGTAGATCGAACAACTATCCCAGAGCTTCCGTAGTTTTATATTGTATTCCCTACCACACTGCCGCGACGCATGAACTCATGTTTTGTAACGTTGCCTTCACTCGAAACACTTTTATTCTTAACTCAATATACATTGTACGATGTACTTTATCGTTTACTGTATCATTGCTACCTATCTACGATACATATCCATAATACTCTCATTTACGTCTCGTATGCTCATCTGTTGCAATCACCCACTGCCTTAATATTTATTTATTTTATGCTATTTATTTATATCTTTTTCATCATTTTTCTTCAATCATTTTTCACATACGTACCCCCCCTCCCCACCATTTCTACTTTTGCTTGAGTCCGAATACCTTTGTCAAACATAGTGTTTGTCGGGTTTTTAATACCTCATGAATCTATGTTTTTAAATTTATAAAGCCTGAAACCATTTGGTTATATGCCTCAAGGCTCATGAAAGCTTTAAATTGCTTCTGAGTATAGAAACTAGTTTCTAAAACTAGATAGCAAAGTAAATCAGTTGATTCGACTGGTGGTTGGCAGTCCGGCTCGACACGTTTCCCCTCCATCAAGTTAGGATCGATTCCAATCTTCGCAATTTTCTCCATGTAGTGCTGTTTTACCTTTCCTTCTAATTTTTTAGCGTATTGTGAAAGAGGAACAAATAATTCTTCATCATTATTAGCCGAAGAAATTGAGGAATCTCGAAAAGAAGTCATTTTAAATTTAGCTGTCAGAGTTTTGTTTACATAATTTGCATATGATACACGTGGGTAGATGTGCTCCAAAATGGCGGCCGATTATGCCGTGACGTCACATGAATACGATCTAATACCATAACCTACTTCCAGGTGTATTTCTCATTTTGGTCTCAGCTTCTTCCTTGTTTTTTGTTTTTGTTTTTTTTTTGTTGTTGTTGTCTGTGTTTATGTTTGTGTTTTTTAATAAATAAATGAATTAAAAAAGGGTCCAACTATTAATGTAAAATCGATTAGCTTTCATCCTCTTCACGAATGATACTAATTTCTGCTCCATCATTTCTATTCTTGGAATTTTCGGCCATTAATCTCCTTGTCTCTGCCATAAATACATTTCTCTGGGCTTCCTCTGTGTATTTGATTCTGCATTCTCGCTCCGGGATTTACTATGTTGAGTAGTTGCGAGGAGAAATAAATCCAATCAGAGACCTATATTGAACAAGCAGAATAGACCCAAGAGCTGTGAAATCTACACGCCGCCTCATTAGCAACTTCTCGTACTTAATTTTTTCTAATTTATTGACGACAAATGCGAATCTTCGTAGCTTCATATGAGCGGGCTATTTCTAGACATTTTTTCGAGGTTAGGCCTTTCTCTGATAAAAGCTTTTGCCAGATGTTAACATCTTGCATTCCAACTGATCCTGTCCTTTATTAGTGATGATGTTAGCTCCCCATACGAGCAGTTCTTTGATAACGCTAGTAAAGCTGCATAAAATTCATCGATGATTTCGTTGCCCCCTTGTGTGCGAGTATTGAATAAGTATCGTTCGTATGTTTCATTAGCTACACCTCTGCAAATCTATGTCATCTTTTCAAGCACGATATCAATGTCATACCTCTCTTCCTCGCTGTTGAACGACAAGCTGTTGTATACTTTTAAACAAGTCAGAAGAGTGGCTGTCCTTCTTTTTGGATGATCGATGAGTTGAGACGATATTTCGTAATTTCCCCAGACTTGCTTGAACATTTCCCAGTCTTTCTTTCGACTAGCGTCATCCTTCAGGGTTAGCTTTTCAGGGAACGGAACGTGTTGAAGAATTTTTGGCGGTTCTTCTTCTGTATCTGACATTTTATAATCCTTGATGGAAAATCTAAGGTTCTGAAACCAATTCTGACACCATGCTCTGTTACGATGTAAAACACAAGGGAATGATGGAGACGGATTGTAAACACCACGAGTATTTTTATTCTCTGGACGGCATGTTGGCCATCTCCCAGTACACAGGAAACCCATATCCCTAAGAATCTAAATACAGGAAACCCATCCAATATTATATGCTAATACTACATTTTGTACTGGTAACTGTACTTCATTTTCATCAACTTCATTGATCTATAAAAATTATAATGATAAACAAGATTCAATAAAAATACCTTGACGAGATTTCATCAATTTCCTTCTCTCTTTCACTAACTTTCTCCATTACCCCTCTCACTTCTTCATGTAGTTTCGTTAGAGTAGATTGAAAGCTAAATGATAGCGCTATCGAAGGTATATGCTTACCTTTTCGAAATGAGTATTATCGTTGAACCAGTTCGGTTTTTGTACCAGTTGTCGGTAGTCCATAAGCTTCCAATTTAATTCTAATATGTGTGGCTATCATCGATGAAATAACTTCTTTGTTCGCAGCCATGACCTCTTCTGAACTTATTATTATGCTTCGCTGAATTTCATGAACAAAACCCAATATATCTTGGAATTACTTGAAAGTTGTAAAAATTCTTGTACTTGATAAGTCTTGCTTTAATTCTGGTTAGGCTTCACCAGTTAACCTTGGTCTGATACTAAATGATCGGGCCCATAAGGAGATAACTTCAAGCTTAATCTTCGAGTCAGGTACTGGTGAAGTAAACAAGTGAAAGCAATAAAAATATAACTGACTCGAAGATTAAGCTTGAAGTGTCTCCTTGTGGGCCCTAACATAGGTGGTGTGGATGCTTGGCTACCAGCATCATTGCCACTTTCATCAGGCAAAACAGTATCATCAGTATCATACGAGCAGTCATCTGCTTGATTTGGATCTTGCGATTGAACTTTTTTCACAGCCTATTGAACACATATTGAACACATATTAGTATACTGGTGTTATAAACGAAAATAAAAGAGACAAAATGAGCCTAGATTTTTTTTTGAATTTTGAAGTTCATGCTCATAGGTATTTGTTTGGCACTCACTTGAAAATTATATAAAAAATGAATAAAAAATGCCAAAACACTTTGACATTAAAACTTTTTCATGTTAACATCCTGAGTCAAGAAGCCATGCTTTTATTTTGAATAAAAGATATTTGTTGTATATATGAGCTGTCAGAATATACATATACTTTACTTGGGGTTTAAATTGAACTCAATCATGAAAGAAACCTGTCCAATTTTCCTCAGTACGTGTATCATTAAACTTTGCACATCATACGATACACTTCTGTTTCAAAGTTTGTCATTCAGTCATCACCTTAGGTGTATGATCTTCACCAAAATAATCAGCGTAATGATAATAACACACAAAACAGTTATGAATGACAACCGACCTTTATGGGGCGACGATCCAGTCAATATTTTCATCATTTATTTTATGGCTTGTTGTATTTTTATTGTGGTCTTTGAATTTGCTTTTATAATGATTATATTAATTTTTGGTGGGACGGAAATTGCTTTTGAAGCACTCAAATTTACTTTTATGGTCATTTGTTTAATCTTTGGCAATCGAATTAATATATTCTAATGCAGGATTTGTTTATTCTAATCTGAATTTTTTTATGGTTTTTGGATTTTTAACATGCTAATTATTATGCATATCACTTAATAAAGACAAAAATTCTTCACTTAATTCATTGTAAGATTGGAATGTTGATAGTAACTCTAGGGTTGGTCCACAGGTTCTGGCTATGGGTCTGCGACAGCTTCCATTTAAAGTACTTAAATAGATAGTTATTTTAATCGAAGTAATATGATGGAAAAGCATAGCAAAATTTGGCTGATCAACTCCAGCTATCCAACATGTTCAACTATCTGACGTCATCACAACCCAGCCATCCCAAGCCATCAAATCCTTGATATTCCACGAGGAGTCCAGCTTAAGTCATTTTGCAACTTTCACGGACAATATCACCCCAAAAAACGCATTTCATGGAATTTTAATTTCGATTTTCAAAATAAAATCAACAAGGTTTGATGTACATTTTAAGCTATGATGTGTCTGGCACCTCAGAGTCCCTTTAACGAATCGTGAAGGTCTCCATCATTGGGATCAAATTGAGACAGAGCTCTATCAATTATCTCCTTGTCATCTCCTGAAATATATACTTTAAATGAATCCATTAAAGACTCCTCAGAAACACTTTCTTCACCAAACAAAACACAGCAACATTGCTGCTTGTGCTTCAAGAGACGCTTTTCTTGCTGCCGCGGACGATCTAGAGCTTGACCTTGACGAACTACTTTTTGTAGAGCTAACTAATTGTAATCCACGATTACGTGGGATAGATAGTCGAGAATGAAGATCATAAGACAGGCACGGTTCGAACGCACGTATTTTAATGATAGTTGAATAGGTTGTGTAATTGTAGCGTGGTTCGAACTAGAATAGATACAAAAAAATTCTAGGTTACAATATAATTTGTCTAAGTTACAATACGTGGCGTTACAACGCTATTATCGGAAGTCAAGATTACAAACACGAATAAATAATCAAAAATTATTACACGATAGTGTCGAATAATCTATAGAAATTTGAATTGAATATTAAATTACATAAATTTCTTTTGTTTTGCCTGATTCTGTTGGAAGCCTAGCTCTGACTTCCGCCCAGCCGATGAATGGAAGATTTGTTCTGTTAACTGCAGTCAAGTCTAGTTCTCTGCTTATCAATTCTGATACACTTCTTACTTTAAATTGTTATTTACTCCTTTAAACCTTATTTACTCTGAAATGCTTTTTCAGAGTACTTTTTGTTAAAATAGACACCTGAGCGCCAGTGTCCCATAACACCATAAACTCAGTATTATTAAGAAAACACTTACATTCCTTACCTATAACGCCAATTATTTGATCATGGTGTTCGGGATGTAGGTGGCTAGCAAACACAGTCTCCTTAATGGTTTCTGGTGTTGACAACTGTTTTATTGCCTTACAGACATCTTTATGCTGACTCCAATCTCTTTTCTGACAATCCTTAGAACAACATCCAACAGTTCTGCATTGTGTACATAGGTTTTATTACAGTACTACTGGTTACTGACTTGCCACAGAAATTACATCAGTGGGACACAGTTGTAGGCCCGACTTCTCCCGGTCCGGAGGAAGCAGCCGCTGGTTGTTTAACGGTCTCTGGGTACCTTGTGACTGGCGACATCCTACTGCATAATGGCCATCACTCCCACGTTTAAAACAATGTTTGCACCATACTTGATTACTCTCTTTACATGCTGAGCATTTTGAAACCCGGGTACTGGTACCTACCCCTCTCCCACTGCTATTGTTGGTAGGTGTGGCTGGGGTTTCCTGGCTTTGGGAGGGGGTGGCCAGTGCACGTGACTTGACTTCCGTCCTCAGCGCTGCTAACTCTGCCTTGAGACCCTCTATCACAATGGTCATGTCTGGACTGGTGGGTGGGGCTTGGTCCCCCCCCCCCCCCTGGGTTTATTAGACCCCTGACTTCCCCTCTCAGTTCCGAGGGTAGAAACTTGGGCAGGTTTACTTTTAGGTTGGGACTTGAACTTTCTATTTCTCTCTCCCTCAGCTGTGACAGCTATATTGAATTGATGAATCAGGTCTTCATCTTGTATATTATGGTCACATAGGAAGGACCTTATCCTTACACGAATATTCTCATCAAGCAAACCCGTTTCAACAGTTCTTAAAAAGAGCTGTTGAATATGCTCTGTCTCATACTTTAGGGCATCCTCACTCTCATCACTTGCAAATAGGATTTTCTGCCTGATATCGAGGGCACGCATCAAAATTGCATGGGGTGTTTCCTTAGGGTTTTGACAAAGGAATACTAAACTCTGGTAGAGCTCTGAACTGCTCTTTACCCCATGACTGCGTAGAATTTTCTTTAGTCGGTGAAGGGGAAGATCTTCAAATTACTCTAAATAACTTCTCAAGACTAACCCTGGCACAATGGCACGAACTACAGCATCTACTATTTCAACATCTTTGTAGCCCTGTCCCATCCCCGTTTTTATCTGTCTTACTAGTGAATTCTAAGTCAACTTATCCTTTTGTTAGGCTTTTTCCAATTTGACCAAGAATCTTGAACTGTCTGCTGAGAACACTCGTTGTATCTACCAGTTTCTGAAAGGAATCCTCCTCCACGTCTTCCTGCTTCGACTTACCTTCGACCCTACTTATTTTTAGCTTTTCGCTGACTTTCTTTACGGTGTGTATGTCCGCCTTGTACAATTCGGTCATCAGTTGTATGTGTGATTCTTCAGCCATTTTTTTCGCTTTAAACTCGATTAAACAGTCACAAGACGATCCATAAATCCTCTAATAATTTTTCCCGTCTGAGCCCCCAAGTTTGTTGCGCCACGTTAGGCGATTTAAGTGATAAAATAAAATAAATACACACATTCAAAGCCATGAACACGTTTAATCATCGAAGCACATGGATTACAACAGCCGCAAAGGCTCTTGGGACTTTTCCGTAGGGGCTTGGGTGCGTCCATCACAGAACTCTTTGATTCTATATCGTGCAGCAGAGGAGAAACTTCTTTCAAAAGATAACTGCCTATGCATTTTTGATAAGATTTGTAACACAATCGAGTATGTTCACCACAAAGGTTTTTTGCATAACGACATTAAATCGAACAATGTTGTTTTATTTTAAGATAAAATTCAACGATAAAACTTTACTAACAAACATAATATTACACGACGTTTCGACGTTAACTGAACGTCATTATCAAGTGATAAAAAATTAAAAAACGTTAATTTATATACATGAATAATAAAAAACGAAAAACTATGTAATTTAAATATTGTACAATAAAATGATGAACAAAGAAAGAAAAATTTTATTTTTTATTTTTCTTTCCTTGTTCGTCATTTTATTATAATATTATGATATATACATGTTAATACATGTTATTATACATTTTACTAAGTACCTCAATTCTGATTGGTCGAGAGCCCTCAGCCAATCCCTGATATCATGTGAACTCGACATGATAAATGTATTATCTGTAGGTTTTCCTACAGATAATACATTTATCATGTCAAGTTCATTCAAGGTCACGCTGTGGTAGCTTTGCCAAGGGCATTGAGATCTATCCATCGAGATGGCATCCTCACGCTTTGCTTCGCTTTCCGAAGAAGAAATAAATAATCTCTTAGAAGAAAAAGATTCAAAAAATACGAAAAGGTCGACAAAAGGGAGCGTAAAAGTCTTCAGCGAATACCTAAAGGAGAAAAAACTTCAAGAACCAAAGGAGAAGAAATCGTTAGCCGAAATGTTGAAGTCATTTTACGCAGAAGCAAGAAAAAGCAATGGCGATTTATATTCCAAAAGCTCTCTCCACAGCTTAAGGTTTGGACTCAATAGACACTTCAAAAATACCCAAGGAACTGACATCATAAACGATCCAGAATTTGGTGAGGCAAATAAAGTTTTTCTAGCACAGTGTGTTGATCTTAAAAAACAAGGACTCGGCAAAATTCAACACAAACCTCCAATCCTCGAAAATGATCTTAAAAAACTCTATGAGTGTGGAGTTTTTGGCTTACAAGACCCAAGAACACTGCAAAACAAAGTATTTTTTGAGATAATGCTGTTTTTCTGCCGCCGTGGTCGTCAAAACCTCAGAGAGTTAAAAATTTCAGACTTCTCATTCAGCGTAGACGACAAAGGATCTCGATATGTGTATAAAGCTGGCGACGAGCTGACAAAAAACAGGAGAGAGGACGACGACAGTTTAGAAGGAGGAATTATGTATGAAAAACCCGGACCGAACTGTCCTGTTGCCTCGTTAGAACTTTATATTAAACACTTAAATCCAAAGAACCAGTTTTTGTTCCAAAGACCGAAGAAAAACGCAAGAATTGGTGTTGACGAGATTTGTTATGACAACATGGTAGTTGGTGAACGGATGTTTGGAGAGAAAATGAAGGTTATCTCTCAAGAAGCAAAACTTTCAAAGCTGTATACCAATCACTCTATTAGAGCTACATCTCTAACCATCCTGGATAGGGCTGGTTTTGAAGCACGCCACATCATGTCGGTAAGTGGTCATAAAAGCGAGAGCAGCCTGAGGAGCTACTGTCAAACAGACATAAACACAAAAAGAAGAATGTCAGAAACCATCACTGCTGCATCACTTGGAACTGACTCTACGAGTGTAGATACTAGCATAGCTGTAAGTAGCGAAACTCTTAACTTATCGCCTACATTTACTCTTTCACAAGAAGAATTTTTGATGGGAGAATTTAGTGTTAGCAACTCCCACTCAGAAATTTCAAAAAACTATAATTTTGTGAATTGTAACGTCACTTTCAATAGCTAGAGCTAAAGTTGTTTTTTCCTTAGCTTCCTTTTTACGAGAATGTCATTTCTTGTTTACTTCTGATACTTTAATAAGATTTTTAAGGCCATTCACTTTGGCATCTGAATTATTATAGGTTTCATTCACTCCGGCGACATTTTTGTTGTTGTTGTCGTATCCTTTAGGCTTACATAACTTATAAATTTCTCAGTTTACATAACGTTTTTATTCAGAATTTGTATTTATCTTCAGTATTATGTACAAAAACAATTATTTAAGAAATCTTTATTAACTTATTTTCATATATTTTGTGAAGAATTATTGAAATATTTTCAAATAAAAATTTTGCGTTTTTCACGCGACATCATGGCGTTCATATTTCATGTCTCTATAATTTAATGTTTATGTTAATGTTTTTCCAGTATACAAAATGTATAACAAAGCAATTATTGAATTCGGTTATCGCATGATATCGTAAATTATCAAAACCTCGGCTGTGTTATCTGCCTCAGCCTTCGGCTTCGGCAGATAACACAGACTCGGTCTTGATAATTTACGATATCATGCTCAACCTCATCCAATAATTGCTTATTATGCTTGTTGGGAATATGGGGTAACACACTCAAGAAGGCCATTGCACAGATTCTTGAATTCCGAGTCTTCGTCATTTAGCCTCCTTGCCATTCTGTTCCGGTGTTCTTTAAAGTGGAACTCACATGATTTTACACTCCTTTGTGCCCCTTCGCCAAAAACTTTCGTGATACCAGCCAAATTGGCACCAGCCATGTCAGTAGAAAAACCAATCGGATTGAACAAGACTTTTTCATTAGACGAAACTTTGGCTAGCACTTAGTTAAATAGAGTCCAGAAGAGCGCTACACTTTTTGTGTTTTCTGATTCAGTTTCCATTATTGCTAATGGTATTTGTTTTCGCAAAAGTGGGTGATATACACTGGCTTTTAGTGTTACAAGTCCTTTACGTCTTTTCCGTTTTCCATCAAAATAGCAAAATTCCTCGTTTAAGGAGGCTCTGGTTAGTTTTGGTCTGGCACACCTAGCCGCATTGAAACGGCTACAACTTCGTCATGAATAACTCGATCTTCAAGCACTTTTCACACAATGTCAAGAAAGGATTAAGAGCGACTGTCTGTAAGGATCGACCAAAATCGAATTTTCATGGCACAAGTCAAAAAATCGATTTCGTTCATATTTTGTTTTTAGATAGCCCTTAGTGTAAAATAAATCGAGGTGTTGTTAGTTTTGAAAAAAAAAATTTTTTTTCCCACGAAATTTACGAAAATAGATTTCGCCCAAATGCAGGTGGAAAATGACCGACGAGGTCAAGGAATTTAGTACAAAAATAAGTGTATCCTACAACTAAACTACTTAACAATTTTTTCGGTTGGTACTTTTTACCGAAGGAATAGGTATTCCTCTTGCTTTTCGTTGTATTTATTCTAGAATATTTGGCGATTTAAAATTCGAAAAAAATTTTCTACCGTGTACACTTTTTCCAAAGTTTAAAAATGCAAATTAAGGCCTTAAAATACTACTTATAAAAACTATGTGCGGAGATACCAAATTATTCAAAACCTACACCCAGAGGATTATCTAATGTATTTCTATCAGATTCAAAAGAAAAATCTCTGGACAAATCATTTTTAGCTTTCCGTTGAAGTCTTTTTACGATCTCTATTTCGCGATATTTCAACCGTAAACAGCTTGTTGCGTTACCTCCACCGACGTGACTATAATTTTAATTGCAATCATTCCATCGCTAAATTTTGCTAAAACTAGGGGATCAAACCAAGAAAAAGACATCATAGTAATATCCAACACATTTCAATTGCGATATATTGGCATATTTTATCACATACATTTCTAACTCATTCTATTGCGTGACACAAAGCATGCTTTGTCAGTAAAATGAACACGCAGATGAAAATCGAACAACGATAACTTTCAAACTAAATATATCAGTGAACTAACTTTATTTTATTTAGCTGCTCTTTCATTGGATTTTCAAAATACGGTTTTACTAATCCAGTAGCATTTAATAATAGCAATTTCCTTCAATAAACATTGTTTTGATAATGCATGAAACTAACACTGAGTTGACTGCCGCAATGATTAAAATCGCGTGCCATCTTTCCATGGGAAAGTTCAGCAAGCACTGTATAAACATGGAAGTGGTTTGTTCTTTTTAATAGTTCTATAGTTGGAGGTCCGTGTAGCTATGATCGAAGAGACAGAAATAAGTCAGTCGAGTCGTTACCCATCAAACGCAAGAAGGTATATCAGACAAGCTCGAACAACTAGGCAAGTCCTGCTCCTGCTCTTGAGAAAGCTGGTATAGATGAAATTGCTTCTCGGCTTCTAGTGAAGAAGATATATGAAAATTGCATTCTGACGAAAATACGCACATTGTGGTAGTTAGTCCTCCCTCGTACTACTTTTGACATTTGGTAAATAACGCTAACTTGATAAAAGTATCCTATATTCTATAGGAAAATTCATTGGCTGACGAGGGAATTCCAAGTTGAATTCACGAGAAAAGGCGATATCGCCTTTTCAAGTGAATTCAACTTGGAATTCCCGAGTCAAGCCAATGAATTTTCCTTGAATCCCATGACACTATTCAATCTAAGCGAATATAAAGAAGAAAAAAGAAAAAAATCGTGCGAGTTCAAGAAAACCTTGGCCCACGAAGGAAACCATTCTGATGCCATCCTCCCAACCAATAGGAATTCCGCTCAAAGGTGAGCGTTTGATCTTTTGGTTTGAACCTCGTGGCGAGCAGAATAATATTTGCTACTGTGGGAAAAACTAACTGTTTATTCTCAAAAATCTCCTTCGCTGAAATACTTCCTTTAATCTGTTACAACAATAATGACTTTTTCTCGTCTTGATCGAAATCTAAGGCAGTTCAGCAGTCTAAATGTGCGAAAATGTCATGCAAAACAAAGAAGCTAACTGGTGAGTACACAAAACTTTTAAGACTTTTCTCTGAATTACACAATCAATTACTAAATAGACTAAATAGACTAAATGAAATCAAAATAAGCAAATTCCTTTTTCTTCTTCTTTTTCTTTTTTTACTGTTGTGTAGCTCAGTTAGTGTTGGATGAAGAAAGAGCTAGCGATGGACACCAGCCTGTAGATTGATGGAAATATTCACCGGTGAGTTGTTAAATGTGACTCCGGTAAACAGTCCACTTACGGCTCCACTCAACTCAAGACCATTATAAGGGGCTTCGGCAGCTTTACTTGTTTGGTTCGCCTGACGACCTTCTACATTGGCAGATATTTCATTCAAAGTATTTCTTGCTGGTGATCTTGAACTTTCAACTACTGACGTACTGACCGTACTACTACTTTGACTGCAAGGAGAAAATCCAGCCAGCTTGTGGGACATTTTGCGTTGTTTTTCCAATGGGTTATGGCTGTAACTCGATATCGATTCTGGATTAGCATGGCCAGTCAATTCTGAAATTTCAAGCGGGTCGAAATCTTCTCGCAAGGCTTGGATTGCTGTTTTACGGCCACACGAATTCGTACATTTGCCTTCTAGGGAAGCTATGTCGGCAATCTTCTTCATCATCTTAGACAAGGTGTTTATTCCAACCGGTGACATTTTATACCACACTTCAGATGTTGGCTTGTCAATTGGACTTAAGAACAGATTTTTTGGGACTTGTTCACCTTTTGGTCGATGCTCCAAGTACTCAACGAAAGCACGGTATGGATCGCGTTCGCCGCCATTGGTCCTCCATATTTTATTGTTGTACTTTCTTGTTCTTTTCCTGCTATTCTCGTCTCCTTGGCGGTTCTTGGTTTGGCGCTCTTTGTACTCTATGAAGTACTCTGTGATGGTAAAATCATCAATCGTACAGTCGTACTGCTCTTGGAAAGCCCTCATTCCCAGATGAGTGACATTATTCCACCAAACAAGATGGAGGAGAGATCTTGAAGTGTGCAAGCCTAAAGCACCTGAAGACCACATTTTCTCGACTTCATTCTCTTCTAACGACCTGGCAGCATTTGGCTTTGTCCCTAAGCCTTTCTTCTTGAGATCTTTTTTCTTCATTGACAGCATTGTTGCGACCTCTTCAAACTCTACATCTGCTTCTTTATCGATGTCGAAGTTGTCGGGGGAAGGAGGACATGGCCGCTCAAGGAAAAACCTTCGCAGACCGTTGTGATACGTCTGAAGAGAACCTGGCTCATATTCTTTGCCCTTGTTATCTTTGGTTGTCTGGCGTATTTCTAGAAAGAAATGCTTCAAAAGGTAAGGTGCTTCTTTCTTTGATATCTGGTTTAAGTCGACTTCTTTCTTATATTTTTTCTCTGTACCATGACTGAAAACGGCGTACAGATGTAGTTGTTGCTTTTCTTCGTGTTTGCCGCGACCAAATTCTCTTTAAACTCCAGGATTTCTTCGTCTGTGTACTCGACAATAGTAGAATTTTCATCGGTTGACTTGGGGCAGACAGACTTTTCGGTACTTTTCTCGGTATCCCTGACGATTTTTTCGCTTATTGTCTTTTCTTTCCAGGATGAAGTTGATGCTGCCTCCATATTAGCAACTTTTCTCTTTTTTCTTGTTGTTGCAAGCGGTAATGGTTTTCTCAACTTTTGTATCTCAGCGTCTAGCTGAATACTAAAATTTGGGAACTCAATTTTTGCAACTTTCAAACTAAACAAAACAAAGATAGTGTGACAGACGAAAATCTTTGTATTTTGAGGTGAATGCGACAACAACAACAACAACTCGCGGGATCCCTATATATCGTGGTATTCAGCTTTTCAAACCATGGTATTCCACGCTAAATACCCACTCTCGGTAGCCAATCAGCGCGCGAGATTGAATAGTGTCATGGGATTCAATAACAAATACCAATACCCCAAAGGAGGGTTTGACATTGGTTATCTTTTAAAATCTTTTTCCTTGTTGTGTTATCGTGTTGTAATCTTTCACACCAACCCAGGCATCTATCTCTCTTGCTGGAGTACTTCCCGGCCACTTCGACCAAGAAGTACTGCAGCAAGTCTAAGATCTATATTAATTATCGTTTCAGAGATAAATGTATACACTTATTTCAATAAAGTTAGTCACCAAAAACCTAGAAAGCTGAGATCACTGATATGAGAATCATGGGAAACTTTTCATATCAAGGAAGCATATACATACAAAGCTTTTTTAATACAAACTGCAGCTCGATGATGCTCAGAAGAGGTGAGACTATAACCGGTAAAAGATTCGCAAGTCCATGAACAGTTATCAAGCGGTTGAACGTGTAAAATGAATCTACCCCATATCCTTGTCGGCCTCAGCTTTATAGCTTTTTCGGGTGACTAACTTTTTTGAAATAAGTGTATTAACTTTTTATAGACAGACAAACATATTTATTTGGCGTTTCGTGCATAGTTGCACATCAACTTAGTTCCAAATAAGTTAGAGTGCTCACACTAAATACGTGAAACAGATACTAATTTTTGCACTAAATAGTGATAATTAAACAATAGAAAACAAAGGATTCTGTATGAAATAGTACTAATTAGTACTATTTAATGTTCAGGGTTTTTAGTGCGTGCACTCTACGAGTATTACGTGTGTTTATGTATGCGCATAATATCTATATTCACATATTCCACACATACACGTCATACGTACATATATATTCTGTATATATAAATGTTCATATAATGAATTCGATAAAATGCGTTACTAATCCTAATGATCTTTATGCAATATTATAAAAGTATTGATTTTTATTTGTTTTGTTGTTGTTGTTATATAAGGCTGCGTTCATAATGTATGGCAGAGGGGGGGGGGGGCAGGGAGAGGAGTAGAAGTTTGAAATATCCAGAATAATTCTCAACATCCCCTTTAAAGTCATGCAAACAAAGGCAATCCCCCCTAAGCAAGGCTTGTTAGCTTCTTTCAAAATTGGTGCATCCCCCCCCCCTTTTTCCTACAAAATTTGTTCCCGATCCCCCCTCAATTTCACATGCCCCCCCTCCCCCCTTTCATACATTATGAACGCAGCCTAATTTAAGTTATTTACACGAGTGAATTTCGCTGGTTTGGCAAACACGCACCATTTTTTATGATGTTGATATATGTTGAATGTTTGGAAATGTTCTGCATCTAAATGAGGACAGTTCAGCTGTGTCAAAGTCACGGAAGATCTTGCGAAAGCATATTATCAATCACAATAATGTGAGATTGGAGCCGGTTAGTTTCACAGTATACTTTTTTTACCGCCCAAGACAAAGCATGCTTTGTGTCACGCAATAGAATGAGTTGTAGAAAAGTATGTGATAAAATATGCCAAAATATATCGCAATGGTAAATGTATTGGATATTACTATGATGTCTTTTTCTTGGTTTGATCCCCCTTAGGTTTAGCACAATTTAGCGATGGAAATGATTGCAATTAAAAATTATGTCACGTCGGTGGAGTAACGCAACAAAGCTGTTCTCCGGTTGGAAAGATCGCGAATAGAGATCGTAAAAAGACCTCAAACGGAAAGCTTAAAAATGATTTGACCAGAGATTTTTCTTTTGAATCTGATAGAAAGAAATACATTAGATAATCCTCTGGGTTTGTAGGTTTTGAAAATTTGGTATCTCGCACATAGTTTTTATAGTAGTATTTTCAGGC